>NC_049986.1:9753880-9832836 GCF_000003815.2 Branchiostoma floridae | reverse complement strand
TCCAAAACCATATCCAGTTGCCTGAGTAACTATTTTTGGCGTATCTTATTACCTGGATGTCTAACCTACATTGACGCATTCAGGTACAGGTTCAAAATGTTGGAATTTCAATGTATTGGCACTGCAACTAACTGCATAGATGTAGACATTATGACTGGTTTTGTTACTAAAAACATGTTCTTGCCTCTAAAAAGATGATTTTGCACTGCAAAAAGATGAAAACAAAATGTAGGAGCTTTGATATCTGCACCGTCTTTCATTTGAGGTCTTATTGAAAGTATCATGGGTTCTCTCTTTGCATTAAGATAACTGAAGTCTAAATTAACATTGGCTGTTACCTGTTTATTTATATTTTTGTCACAACTGAAAATCACAAGTTATGTCCAGGTTCAGACCTTACCTAAACCTTCAAATTACCTGAGAGTGCAATGTCTACATGCACCTATCTCAATTTCAAATCTCGGCCATGATAATTGGTATTATAGAATGGGTGTATGTTAACTTAGGTTATCAAACAGGATTTTACTGTTATCACAAAGATTTCCATAGGATAATGACTTGAATGTCCTTAGCGTGCACTGAGTGCGCCACTGTCATCCATTTTGTAAGTTCGAATACTGGACTCGGACGTTGGAATTGCTGTTTTTTGTTGTTCCAGGAAGCCAACTTTTCTCAACTTCCAGTGCATTTGCATAGAAACGTGTGTTTTCACGGGTGGGTTAAGCATAAATAGAATTAGAAAACACTGTGTATCTGCATCACCCTCAGTCCCAGCCCTCCCGTGGGTTCGGCCGATATCTCCTGTGATACGGAATACACCATGTTGTATTCTATACCTACACAGCACACAGCCCTACCACATAACACATTCCTGAAAGCCCTGAAAATTTATGTATTTGTTCGGGGAATGGATGGGTGGTGGAGTCGACCATAAAGATGACATACAGCAAGGAGGATTAAGGAGAAACTTTGATGTCCACATAGGGACCAAGAGTGAATGTTTGCCTAAAGTAACCTATAAATATTAATGTAAACTGATAAATGCTTGGCAGTTATTGTAGCTGCTGGAATGTTGGTGGTGCTCGTAGTAAAATCCGTGATTTAAAGTTCACCCTGGAAGAAAGTTTTTGTTTAATGCCAAGCCTGTATGTAGTTGAAACATTCAAGGACAGAAGAATAAAAAATTGCAGGGTTCTAGCCAGGATTTTATTTTAGCGTAGTGGGAATGGCATGGTAGCGAAGCGACCAATTAGGAAATTGGTGTGGAAGGGGGTCATTTTGAAAATGTAGAGATAAAAGCTGGCACTCTGTTAATATCACATGTAATTTGAAGGATTTTTTGGTCAGTTTTGAGTGCCATATCATTATTTTTCATTGTTCAGACATTGATTAGACATTGTTGAACAAGCAAATGACAGCAAAGCACCACTACACTAGTTAAAAAATGAGCGTAGTGGCCCTTATTTTAGCGTAGTGGTCACAAATTTTAGCGTAGTGGCCCACTACGCTAAAATGCACTAGCTAGAACCCTGAATTGATGTATGAACTGATACCTATGTATGAGCTGTTTAATGTCAGCTGAATGAGAAATACCAGACAGTTTTTCTTGCACTATAACAGAAATCATGTACATGTACATGGAGTATTAGACCATTGATTCTATGATTGTATTCCAACAAGCCCTCTAGTTCTTGTGTAAAAAATTTTGTGTTTCCATGGAACTGACCAACCCTTGCAAATCTTAGCAAAACTTGACTAACCTAGCCCTTTTCGGGGGGAGGGGACCACTGGCAAAGGACATAATTTTTAAAAATCTTACATTGAGTGGTATTGTTGTGGAATTGTTTTCCAACACATTTTCTTCATTTATGTAGTAGAAAAAGTGACATACATATTAACAGACTCACCAGCACCAAAAACCTAACTCCTCTTTCTGATCATTTTATCCAATTAATTTCCTTTTTAAAAAAGAGAGCATTCCTTCTACTATATTTTTCAGGATCTTCATTGCAAAAAAAACACGATAATACTTTTTCTAGGCCTTACCATTATAAAAAAATCAACAGCAACAGTTCTTATAATAAGTTATATAAAACCTGAAAGTTTTGCTATTCATAACCAACAAAATAGAAATTTAGCACATTCTTCAACAGCTTGCAAAATATGTACACGTAGAAACGGTCAATGACATGTATAATTCTACTTTCAGGGGCCTCTAAGTCAAGGCTATTGTCAACAGTACTCCAAAAGTATGTTATTGATTTTGATGTACTTTTCAAGTTTGGCTTAAGGCACCTGACGTCTTTGCTTATAATTAGTTCCCAGGGGACGCCATAACGTCGGTAAGACCACACACGCATGGTGTGACAATGGTCGTTCAATTTTCTCTCTTCTGAATTTTTGAAAAGATACCGGTTGTTATAAGATTGTGGCTTGTATAATAAGCCTCTCTGGATGGTAGTTGTGTTGACTACTTTTATGTAGGATGAAAGTTTATTGTCATATAGGGAATACAAGTTTGGTTGGAATACAAACTAGAAGAAACCACATCGTAAAATGTGAATTGTGATGGATGCTCTAGAAGAAGAGAAGCATAACTTTTTAAGTTGGAACTCTGGAACAAAGAATTTAGGCTGTTCAGAATGTTCAGAATGCAACTTATGATCCACTGTTCGGTTGTACAGTCTGCTCAATGTGTTTAACATGACTTAACAGAAACTTATAAGTTTGCTCATTCCTTGACATAGTGTTGAACAGTGGAAAATTTCTAATAATTGTGTTGGAAATTAAAGTTCAACCTTCAACACAACTTACTGTTTTTTCTTGATTTAACTAAGTAAGCACCCCAATTAAAGTCCGCACCCCTGATTTGGGGCATTTAGTCTTGTACAAATTTGTCAGACTGAAATGTAAAATACATAAATTCATTCTAAGAACGCACTCCTTCTCCAGTAATTTTGGACAAACCTTGAACTGGATGAATTTATGACGTATCCTTATTTTTTTCCCCAATGTAATTTTACATAAATCCTTGTCTCTACAAACTTATGAATTTCCTATTGCAAGTTATGAAAATCACCCAGAATAGAAGTTGAATATGAAAACAATGTGCCTTATTCCTGAAACTGTATCACCAGCTGCGATACCCAAAGTCCTTTTGCCCATGCAATAACCTCAAAGAAAGTATGCACCAAAACTTTGGCAACAACTTGCATCAGCGCTCCAATTTTGAAAAGCTTAAAAGGTGTGTACTTTATTCAAGAAAATAGGGTGTAATTATATCTTGTACCAGTGCACAACCCTAACTTTACCGGCTTTGCCACGCCGTTTCATGCTACCAAAATTGATATTAGCTCTGATGCACTTGTCCAGATAAGGTCATTTAACGGAGCCTAATTTTATCTACCCCAGGTAAGGAGATCATGATAACCCTCTTAAGAGATAATCTTCTCATTCTGTCTGAACCGCGCACGTGTTTATTTTGGTAGGAGGGGGCTTAAAATACTTATTAGCATTGCATCCATCCTATTCGAGTTGTGGTTTGCTGCGCTTCTTTAATTGCTTCCCTGCCAATAAGTCAGGCGCCCAGTAATACTAATAGAGAAATCTTTTGTATTTAACTCCTCCCAATTGTATGCTGGAAAATCCGACCTGTCATGCAACAATGCCTCCAGCTCAACAGGGGTGCAATTTTGGTTCTTAGTTGAACAGGATGGTTAAAGACATGTGCTTAAGTCTGAATTAGATATAATTTAGTTGACGTCCTTATAATCCCAAGATGTCTAAATAGTCGCATAAAATGTAAACAGGAGGTCTGATTGGCACCGTGACGCACGTTCCCTTGTAACAGCAACTAGGTTCAAAAGGGCGCTCAGAAGTTTGATTCTGTTACACTGTTTCTGAGAAATACTTGATACCCCAAATAATCAATATCCAAACCATTTAAGGGTGGATGGGATTTGGTGTGGTGTGGCATAATGTTAGCGTGTTTGGCCTGGAACCAAGATGTCTTGAGTTTGACATCCTTTCATGTCAATGACCCTCTACCCTAGGGAAAAGCACTTAACACGACTTTCCTCACTTCACTCAGATGGAAATAAGTACCTTGCTCTGTAGGTTGTTAATAGAGTCCCAACACACTCATACAAAAGAGTACCAACCCTTCCCAGTGTGAGTGGATAAAAACATTTCTAGTTGGTATATATCTTGTAGGCTACAGAATCTCTGAAGCAAGTTGAAGTTGGTAGCCTAAGAAGCAAAAAATCCTGCTAGAATGTTGCCCAAAGAATATCTTGAATGCAGTGAGAATGTCTAGAATGCTCTACAAATACCCAAGAATAGACAAAGAATACTTATTCTGATGGCATTTCGGCTCATTCCTTCTCGTGTGAAGGGGATAGAAGGTCCATTTGGCATGAATTTTGCACACCATTCAATCCAACTGGTTCTGCTTGATTCCTAATTCAGTTTCAGTGTGAAGGCCGTATTTAAGTTAGAATAGAAAGGAATCAAAACGACAGTAAACAGAAAATCCTTTTAGAGCCCTGTTTGATACTAATTGACATCTTATACAAAATAGCACAAAATTTGACTTCTTAATTATTCCCTTTGAAGTTCCATCAAGGGAAGAGGTAATCCATGGTATGGAAGTAAATGTTAAGTAGGCTAATAGATTACTCTAAACCTTCATAGCCCAGTTGACTTATAATTTCTATGATTAACTAGGGATGACATATTGATAAAAGTCATTTTATCCTATTTTAACTAGTCCCCAGACAGACTCTTGCTATCAATGGATAATATAATCATGCTGATATATGCTACACATTACTACTAGTAGATGATACCAATGGTAACAGTTTATCCAAAAAAGTACATATAAGTACTTGAAGTATGTATAGCTGTTTTGAAAAAGCAATTTTAAAGTAGAGTACTTGAAAGAAAGGAAAAAGTACAAGACATAGTGAAATCTGTTGCATAAGATGTAGACCTAAATCTTTTATGACTATGTGCTATGTTTGTGATTCTTTAAAGTGGAAACTTACTCTCACCTCTCAAATAGAAGTACCCCCTGGAATAAAAGTACCCCCCGGACAAATCTTCAAAATCTAATAAAAGTACCCCCTGGAATAAAAGTACCCCCCGGAAAAATACCAAATTGACATGTAAACTGGGTCTGCCTGCTCGTTTGCACTCGTTTGTGGTGTTTAGGCATACCGATGTAAACTGTGTCCATGCTACTTCTGTCCAAGAGAATATGATAAGTAGGTAGGTTCTCTTTATTTATTTGTGCCTGAGTACCGTATCAGTTAATTGTATATATAATGAACAGAATAACCATAGTTATCTTGTTTGATATATTATCTTTTTTTTCCATTTTGTAATAAAAGGTAATATATATAAGATTGATTTATAGTATTCGTAATTTTGTGAAAATTTACATGATACTTGTACATACATTTTCTACTTGGAACTTGAAGCAAGTGATCATGGAAATTTTTGTAATACTTCAAAAAGAATGGCTACATCACACTGCCATAATCTTAGAATGTTTATCATATTTGGACTTTTGTAATTGGTTAGATTGGGCCTTGAAAAATGTCATATATATATATAGAGAGAGAGAATAGTACATTTGACCTGTACATATGTAATCTATTCACAATTTGCTGTGAGCTACACGTAGTTATTACATCCCATGGTCCAAAATACACGATGGAAGAAGAAGTGCACTGACCAAGTGAAGCTTTTAATGTGTAAAGGCTAGCTACAAATATCAGCACCTATTCCTCTCTGCATCTCTTGTTATCAATTCCAGAAATCTAGTGAGAGAAAGAAGTCAAAGAACACAGAAAATATTACACCTCCCTCTACATTCATATCGTATTGCTGATTCCTCTGCAGGCATTACCGCAAGATAGAAAAAAAGCACGTTCCTTTGAGCCCTTTGTAAATTTTGACTCCAGCTTTGAAACTGATACACACCAAATATGGCTTAATGTATTCATCTATGAGGCAGGGAAACACTTTCCCACGGTTTATATGCACACTGCCCCGCCCACTGCACCATGCCTGCTGGCGGTAAAAGTCCTAAAAGGCCTGAAGAGACTTGACTCCGCCCCTTTGGGGGCGTTGTCCAGTCAGGTTTACTTTTGGGGAGTGCTGACGGCATTTGGATTTTCCAAAACATAGAATGAAATCGGGTGGAACTGACAATAACTGATGATTAAATGACAGTAACAAGCGCTCATAAACATATCTGATGACAACAGTGCTCCAACTTTTCAAAAATATTTCATATTTTATATTGTTAGTTTAGTTTCTACTTTGATAAAATGACCAAAAGTATCTGCTATCGTGAAGAACTTTCAACAGCCTCCCACGGCCTGATCGGAACGTACCAAGTGTCTGAGGGACAAGTGTCTGCTTATATATTTTTTGCCTCCGTAAAAATTATACTAATGCTGTTAAGTGGAGGAAGGCGCGGAAGTTACGAGGAAAATGTGTTGAGAACGAGGAGGAAACATATTTGTACTAGTAGTTGTATTTGTACAAGTTCCACGAAAAAGATTGTCATACAAGAACACTCCCTCGGAAAGCCGACACTCTTGGCTTGCCACATGGGAGACCCGCCCTGTGCGTACTGGGGGACCTGATAAGTCACGTCAGGCAACTCTCCCCAAAATAGTAAATTTTGAGCAAAAATACCACGGAAATATCGGCAGAAAACCCCAAAATTTCAATATTTTTGGGGTCCTAGGTTAGTAATGAAAGCCCCAATTTGAAAAAATAAATAAACGTACCGTCTAAAATAAGAATGTACCGGGTGGATTTTGAGGCTGAAAAAAATAAACGTACCGGTACGTTTATTTGAGAGGTGAGAGTAGGCCTTTTCATTGTGAGTCTATTGGACAATTCAAATACGGTTTGTTGATTTGATGGCATGCAAATTAACAATAGTTACATTTTCAGCACCAAGGAAAGGGTTATAAGGCTTTTAATGGTTTTTTTCCCGTGTGTTCATTCTGTCCTATTTCTTGTTGACTTGATAGCATGCAAAATAACCACAGCAGTAATTTCAGCACTATGGAAAGTGTCTGTTGGCAAATCTTTTTGCAAATGTTTGAAGTTAACACATTGATTTGCCACAACTGTATTAGTTTTGCTACAGGTCTTAGACAGTTATGTCTTACAATGCTAGATTTGTAGGCACAATACAGAAGATGTTATATCTAACAGGAGACGAAAGAGAATCAAAATTTGGTATATGATTCACCCGTTTACTGACATTTTGATTTTCGGTCGATAACTTACTGTCTATTCATGTGCTGCAGTCATTCCATTGTGTACAAATTCAAACGTATCTGACATTGCCAGGGGGTAAGTCGTGGGAGGGAGTATCGATGCATGAAATCGATATAATTTGTTCACCGCTAACAATCTCGTGTCGAAAGAGGTCAGGTTTTCTGGCCTGCGCTGCCTTTGGAGACCGCCCTTACATAAATCCTACTTGTGATGTACACTCTCGTAGGGTTTAATCCACACAAGGGGAGGAGAAACTAAACCCTATAACATTGACGGGTAGCTCAGAGAATCAACAGGAACACAAAGGCGAGCCCTCTTCCGTGACCTTTTCGGCCTGGCGACCACACACTCCCCAGTATATTGTAGTGTTCAGCTATTTGCGTGTGCAGTTTTTGGCAAACAATGGACCTCCCTAAAAGGCTGTCTGAAAGAAAGGGACATTGATTTATTTGGAGGGTACATGTGTCAAGGGCAGTCCCTATTTGTCTGATTGTGGTCGATTTAACTTTTGACTGCAAGTGGACGCAAAGCAGGCTTTTAGCTAGGATCTCAGGGTGTCCAAATTTCTTGCTGTTCGGCGAGTGCTGCAGGAGCGAGTATTGTGGGGGTCTGAGTACATCCTCACTCAGAAAACTTTGAAATCTATAACTCTCTGAAACACCATTTCCCACATCTTGAGGTGCAAATTTTGGGGAATGAAGCAAATTTACTGTCAGACAGGCCACATGTGACCTGTAGCATCCCTGGTCAATCAGAATTTCATGCTTGTCAGAGGATGTGCTCCCCAGTGCAAGGCCATACAATTTGAATTATTTTTCTATCAGTCCATACAATGTACGCCTGCATGGCTGCCTGGCTAAAAGCCTGATGTAAAGGCTGCAGTGGTCAGACTTACTTGTATTGATGTATTTAAGTGTATGACAAGAATCCAGTACTCCTGGCTGTCTTGCAGACAGTAGTGGTTTATTGAGAATGACACTTCAGATTACTACAGTCATAGCCCGAGGGCTGAATTGATGTTGTGACATACCAAAATATGACTGCTAACATTAATAACAGCGTATCAGATCTATATCATATTAGACAGGTAAACTTTTGAAAATAGAATACTCAAAGACTCAGTGTAATAATTAAATCTGTACTGTGGACAAGCAGCTTTTTCAGATAGATGTTCGTAGCATCAGAAGTATAGTTACATTTCTAATTAAAATTTACAAGCTCTCTATCAGTATAGATAATCTGATATTGGAAGTTTCTGTTAATTCAGTTAAGGTGAAGGGGACTCAAATTTTATGGCAGGGAGTAAAAGGAATGTTTTCTAATGCTAGTGTTAAAAGTTTGCACTGAACTGAAATACTGCATTACTGACAGAAAAACAGATTCTGTATTATCAGTAAAGCTATGATTTTGAGGTCGCTGCAAAAAATGTAAACATAAGAGACTGTTGCAAATATGACTGTATTTAAACTGTACTGATTTTAAGAACTAACAAAATTATAAAGATATTATGTATTGTGTAAAAATATATGTCTACTCTCAAAAACTCTGTTCTGTAAGCCAAATTGATTTTGTACTCCCAA
Organism: Branchiostoma floridae; assembly: GCF_000003815.2. NCBI lineage: Eukaryota > Metazoa > Chordata > Leptocardii > Amphioxiformes > Branchiostomatidae > Branchiostoma > Branchiostoma floridae. The sequence continues at coordinate 9,823,951 of NC_049986.1, read as the reverse complement.
AGCCATCTACAATTATGCATGTGTCGACTTGCCCGATGACAAGTTTGCCAGACTGTGCCTATGTTAGCATACAGTCATTCTTTACACAGTCAATACTGACATTCATCTGCTAGACCTTACTGAGAAGTTATTAATCAATGCTCACATGCATGAAGCATTGCATAAGGTGGCGTGATGGATTTGTGCATAGGGTTAGGGGTGAGTATCGGTACAGAAAATTCAGGTACAGGTTCGGTCCAGGTCCAGAGGATCAAGTCCAGGTCTGAAACTGAACCTGGACCTGATCGTGTGTGAAAACTTGAAAAGGCAATATTCAAAACAATGAACCATTTTGCTACAAAGGATTCAGTTTGATGGAGTAGCTGAAGTCCGTTTTAGAATCCTATCTTCATGTGATCAACACTAACTGCTTCTGCTTCTCACAAAGTTTGACTTTAAAATGACTCTCCTCTACTTCGCTCTTGTTATTTTCTTGGACTTCTAAGCCCCCAAAACACAAGAATGCCTGCCAAAATAATCTGTTTATTTTCGAACATCCAGTCTACTAACTTTTTTCAGGTCTGTTTTTTTCTGGACTGGTTCGACAAGAAAAACCTCATGGGTTGCTGAATCTGAAGGTTCTAAGTTCAAATCTCATCATGCCCCATTGATGTGCCCTTGGGAAAAACCAACCAGGTGAAACCAGGTGAAAATGAGTACCTGACTTTGGTTAGGGATGTCCTCTTGGATGGGATATGAGAATGTCCGATGTTTGAGGAGAGTTATGCCTCAAGCAAATTAGAGATCCCACCACACTTATCAAAAAGAACAGGAGTCCTACCCAGAGAGTAGATCAAATCTTTAACAGTCTGGTTCTGGGTTAATATCTTGAAAAAGTGATCATTCAATGAATTAATGAAGACTTTTAGTATACCGGTCACAACAAAAGAATATTTTACAGAGACATAATACGCACGCAAGAATTATATTCTTCTCTTAGGTGAACTCCTTGTAAACTCCACTTCTTGCTTCTTTGTAATGGTGAAAATGTAGGAACACATACATTTGTATGTATTACAATCAAAGGTTTGTTGAATTCATTAGAACTATGAATTTGTCTGCATTGCATACTAGGCATATGAAGTAGGGAAACAGATTCTATCAGTCTATAAAATATCAAGTCATCTGTTATGTGAACCCTTCCACAAATGCGGTAAATTTATTATTGATAGATAACCAGGCAGAAATGAAGATTTCTTGCAGCTACTACTGCATTGAGCTGCATGGGTTCACAGACATAATACACATTGAATTGGCAAAATAGATCATAATTTTCAGCCAAGTGCACAGTGTACAATATGTCAGCTTGCTCTTTGACCCTTAAATGCCCTATTTTTATGGGTTAATGCCTTTTTTCACTGTGGTAGTATTAAAAGATGGATTTTATGACTATCGTGTGTGAATGATATGGCCATTACTACAATGTGGAGCTGCAATTCTTTGTTGATAATGATTATTACATATGTGCAGTGTTAAAAGTGATACATGTACATCAATATATTTGTCTTCTATTCATTTTCAGCTATACATTTGTTTGAATTTTTGTGTTCTTTTACTGATACAGGTCTTTGAATTATGGTTAATTCTTATTAACAAAAATGATTTTATAATAAGACACTGGCATTGCAAGGAGAATCAACATCATTTTTGACTGAAGGTATTGAGATCTATTTCTTATTTTATGTGGAATCAGGAAGGCATTTGTAATACAGTCTCACTGGTAATAGGTCCCTTTCCAGAATTGAATTCTTAAAAATTGTATAAAACTAAGGATCTCATCTTTCAATCCCAGTAGCTGTTGGAATTTCGCTTCTTAGAATAGACAGATTTTTCCTTCAATGTTAACAAGGCTTTGATCAATTTATCCTTAAAAAATGCATACCAGAAAGAGCATTTTGGGGCTTAAAGAATCAAAATGCCTAAAGAATCCTCCAGAATCCCAATTAAATTCTGACTCTGAACCAAGAGCTCAAGACGATAGGGAAGAATTTAGAGCTGGGCCGTGCCCTATGTAAAACGGTCGCTACTTTGCTTCAGGAAAAAAAGAACTAACACATCAGCTTGTCTCTAAGAGCTCTTAGCCAGGGAAATTGTCTACCATTACGTATCCTTCCCCTGTTAAAACTAGCCACACAACGGCAGATAAAATACACCTCACTAGCTAGAACGGAACTATCTGGTCTGGAAGTCATTCCAAATAGCCCCAGGAGTCCAGGATAACTACCAGGCAATGTCACGGTCTAGTCGCCCAGAATAAAACATGGCAAGCTCCTAACCAAAGTCATCCTAAGTTTTACGGTTGATTAAAGAAGCGCGTGGCGTGCTGGAGGTGGTATTGAAAGGGAAGGAACGCTATCAGTAAAACGCACCTGCTCCCCCGGCTGAAAGTGCGAATATGTCAGCCAGGAAATATTATGGTGATTAAACCTTGAGGACAGATTGCGGGTTATGAAAGCAAGTCGGGGCGAAAATTATTGCTTATTTACATAGGCGGTATTGTCAGATGATGATACAGTATTAAGAGAGGGGTCGATTATTTTGTGGAACATGTCATGATTCCTTGGCATGAAATTTGTTTTAAAGGTCCCGAGAGTCAGAGTCAAGATGTAGTAATCCCATGACATTACTCATTGCACCAAAAGTTTGGCAAGAAAAACTGTATATCATGCATGTAACGTTACGTGTTATGTGTCTTCTGATGTAACGCTTCTTCACCTTTATCAGTGGGGTGACCTTTATCCGTTGTCTTTAAAAACAGCACATTCAGGAGTCTGCGGACAGTGGTTTCCAATTTGCAGTATTTTCTGATTTGAAACCACTGTCTATCGACTTCATATCCCTAAATACGTCTTTTCTTACAGTTACAAACAACGAATATAGGTTACGCTCGGATAAAGGGGAACCAGCGTTATTAAGAGACGATTACTCATGAAACAGTTGATTGCGAAGCCTAAGAAACAATGTCATGTTCCTGATTAGAAACTGCAAGACGGCCTAAACTTGTATATGTCACTTCTTCCTAATCATCGGAGCTATCTACTTAAGCAAAACTCTCCTCTTGACTTTTCATCATGACCAAACCATATGCCAAATCCATCCTTCCACTCATAAGTTAACATGGTCACAGACACACAGACAGACAGACAAACACAAACATTGACCAAAAGAAGAAATGTTAACTTTTAATCCATTTTAATTATTGAATTGCAGAGGGACTATGTCTAGGGACCCTTTTCTACCTGACATTACTGACTTACAATGAAAAAAATTATGAATGGGTCTTTCAGCATGACATTGTGTTTATATGATTAATGAATCACTGTTTTTTCTGACCTTAGGAGCGGTTTGTCACAAATGTGACCAACTGGAATGCAAAGAAACCAGTCTTCTACCATGGACATCTGTCGTACTTGGAGTTTGGACGGTAAGACATTTCAGTACACTTTAGGATAAGCTACATGTATCACCAAACATTGTAAGTAATCTTTTACAGTACCAAGGTCACACACCATGGGGCCCAAACTTGAACTTGGCCTTTGCCTTCCCAACATCTACACGCATAGAAATATCATCAGTATCCAACCATAGGTTCTAAAGATATGCTGACTGCAAATATCTGAAATACAAAGAATAAGCAAGCACAATTGCAGTGGTGTTAGATTGTACTAAATTGATTTCAAATGAGATTAAAACCAGAAGTTTAGCTGTAGTGCCATGGAAAGTCCCTAGGGGCTGCAAAATCTCAAAGTCTCTTCATCTTGCCAACACCTATACCAACATACCAAATATCATAAAGATCCATCCTTGCCTTGTCAAGTTATGTCCTTCACAAACGCACGCACGCGCGCACACACACACACACACACACACACAGTCACACACACACACACAGTCACACACACACACACACACACACACACACACACACTCACTCACACACACACACACACACTCACACACACACACACACACACACACAGTCACACACACACACACACTCACACACACTCACAGTCACACACACACTCACACACACACTCACACTCACACACACACACACACTCACACACACACACTCACACACACACACACACAGTCACACACACACACTTACACACACACACACTCACACACACATCCACACACACACACAGCCACACACACACTCACACACTCACACACACACACAGCCACACGCACTCACACACACACACAGCTACACACACACACAGTCACACACACACACACACACAGTCACACACACACACAGTCACACACACACACACAGCCACACACACACACACACACCTTAAATGTCCCCAGAAATATTAGGAGTTAGGAGTCTGCAATGCCCCTATTTACTACTATCTACATTGAACTTTTAACGGTCTGTGTTAATCCTGATTGACAGGCGGGTTTAATCTGTTCGATTTTTTTCCCGACCGCCAAAAGGGTTGGCAGACGAGATTGAGACAGACATAGGAGGTTGTCGGGCTCAGTCTGATTACGCAGTGGGCTCGGACTGCCACTGTTGAATAATACATCAAACAGATAGCGAGTTAAAGGATCATTACCGGATTAGGGCAGAACTTTGTCAATGGGATACCATAAATTTAGTTAAGTTTAAGTGGACATAATTTTGGGGTATGGCATGTGAGGAGATGCCCACTGTTATTCAAAGTTGGAAACAAAGTGCATTATACTGACAGAAATTTAAAGTGGAGAAGTCACTGAAAACTTTAAACGTTAAATTACTACAGCAAATATTTCAATATTTACAGTACTATCATCCCCTATCCTGTGCTGTATCAATGTCAGGGATGTGCTGTATTCGTCCTTGAAGTTGAATATTACAACAAAAAAGCAAAAAAAATATAGCCAAGAACTCAAAACAATGTAGTTCATAATTGATACATTGTACAACACATACAGCAAATGGTGCAATCCAATAATTATAAATACAATATTATATACATTACAATTTTTAGTAATGCAAAGCTATATCAAGGTCAAATTGAAGGAATTGCTTGAAAGGAAGTAGTTGAAATGAAACCTCTTTGACCTTGATGCACTATAGCTATTTTTTCAATGACACAAGAATTATGTTGAGGACAATATATGTCAACAGGTAGCTTTAATGATTTATACATTTTGTATGTGTAGCATATTAACTTTTTACATGATACGCGAGATTAATCCCATACACATAATGCTTCAAAATTGGATTGTTGACTGTGAATTTGAGTAGCAAAAACAACAACTTACAAATAGCAAGAATAAACTTTGTGTTGGTTACAGTCAGAGTTGAAACGCTTCAGAAATGCAACTGTGATCTGAACAGCACTTTGACAGAATGTATAACTATAAGGTCATATTTGCATACATAAGGATGATTTATTTCACACCTACACCAGAATAACGATTGATGCGGATGCTCTGGACAGAGTGATAACCTGGTTATCTCATGGGCTTCCACAGTTATCACAATTGGGCTTCCCTAGAATAATTCAAACACACAATTATATACTACTGAGTGCACTGCTGGTTTCAGATGTTGAAACTGATTGTCATTACAATTTTTGTTGGAGGATACCAAATTTTTTTTATCTTGCACATTTTTAATCAAATATTTACTTTTTTATGAATATGACATACATACATGTACAGTAAAAATAAAATATGACAGTGTATTCTGTATCACCCTCGCACGGTCCTATGCATCTGGCAAATTTCTGATGCAATGTTGACTAAGCATCCAACAGAAACTACATGTGTATGATGAATTCCATCATAACCACTGTAAGCTAGGACAATATATATAACTCCTGTATATGCCTGATAACATATCACAGGTAGTACTGTTCCGGTCAAGAGTCAAAAGGTGTCTAGTTATTGTGAACAATAATCTCTGACTTTGCCACACTGATATTTGATAAATTCAGCAGCCTGTTTGATCACCATAACTCCCGTGAATACATATTTTGAGACAGTGCAGATATGAACCAATGTCCAATCCATCCCAACACATTTCCTTGAATTGCTGGAAGGCAAACACTGCACTGTGTCCAAATATGGGCTTATGTTCTGTACAGTAATGTTCCACATTATGCTGCGACAGGAAATTGGCTCAAGCCTCCGTAATTCATCACCGAAATGACCAAATCCTATTTTCCCTGCTTAAATGTTGTATATTCGTCTTTTGTCTTCTCTGTATATACCATTTAAAGTTCAAATGTTGCAGAATTCAAGAGAAGCCTTTACTTATTTATAGAAGGGAACGCTTGGTGATCTTCCAAAATGTCACTGTGTATTTTCCTAGGCTAATATAAAGTGCTGCTATTCATGAAAATCATGAAACAATGCATGTACTTTTTGACAGAATAATCCTTATGGTCTTTCTTTGAATGGTATTAGATGTAATTGGGAATCTACTGTTACAGTCCTTTTGGCAATGGTTCAGGGAAACCATTTTCTGTGAATCAGAGTAGATATAGAAGCAAAATCCATTCTAGTTTTCCCACGTTTACACTTTTACAGAGTCTAAAAGAGTTGTTTTTTTGTAAAAAAAATTGCAAGGGGGAGCACTGCCACTAAGTGGGAGAGATAGGGTTCTGCCTTACAGTTACAGGATGTGGAATTTGTGATAATTCTATTTTAGTTAAAATGGAGCAATATATATTTTCTTGAAGGTTAAATAGAAGCTTAGAATGCACTGCCAGGTATTTCCATATAATGTTTACTTGCATCTGACCTACACTGGTCCATGCAGGGTGACATACAGTCAGTACTAGTAGTGCAGTGGCTTAAAATTGCTTTGTTCTCTTCGTAGTAGCCTCTACAAAAAGATCCAATAGGAAATTCTAAGTTCATTGCGCCACTTAGCATTTTTCAAATGCTTTTTTGATGGAAAGAAAACATAATCTGGTACGGGTATGCAGAAAAAGCCCTGCTCATGACATTCCTTTAGAATTTTCAGTCTGTCACATCAAAACACATACATGTACTGTAACAGTGTAAGTTTTGTGTAACTATGTACAATGTCGGTCTCAGCCTTTGCTGCTTGAAAACTTGGATAGACATAAAAAACTTTGTGATGTATTTTGATAACCCTTGCCTAATGGCAGCAAAAAGCAATTTTTCCATTTCAACACATCACCGCCATTTCTTGTCCATCAGCAAACATTTTGTATGGGCCGACTTCTGACCCATCGCATTTCCGCTGACCTAAAAGACGACTCGGTCAGCAAACGATGTCCCTGGTCAGTGAATATGTAACAGGCAGAACTAACGGTGCTTTCTCCGCCCTTTGATGTTCTCCGGTCATTTTTACTTGCGTTGCGACGCTCTGAAGTCCCAAAGCCGAAACATGTCCAGCCTTTGGATCCAGAAGCTGATGCTATCTTCACCAAAATGTATTTCTGAAGCTCCACTCTGAATAGCAAGCAGCGCGGATCGATCGCCGTCAAGTCGTATTGTCTTTGACAGTTTTACAGGAGCGCCGGTCTCCCGGGAGATGTATCTGACCGGTGTGGGGATCCCGAATGCCTCCCCCGGCGGGGTGAGGATGTGTTTCTGGGTCAGTGGGAGAATTATGGGCTGATTAAATGCTAATTACATGGATGGATGGATACCTAAGGTGCCTTTCAGGAGAGGAAGCGTAGAGAAATGCCAGAGGGCAGTGCTGGAGTAGTGTCATCAGCGCGATGTCACTAACAGAGTCAAACTATATTCCAGCAACAGCTGAGTCACTGGAAAAGTAGTTAACTTTGCAGAGATTCGATTTTGTGGTACCAAGGAGAAAATGAAGAGTTTAAAGTAGTTTTGAATTCATGATAGTGCTTTAGTCCCTGTTTATCCATCCAGCATTGTCCGGTGTACCATACTCTGTGTGTTTATTCACTTGTTCAACCTTGCTTAGATTTCACAATAAAAGCAACGTTTTGAAATCCTTTCATTTATTTCTTCACTCGCATCAATTTTGGGGGTTCCCAGAGGATGTCTTCCGTATAATCAAATCAACATGGCCTTGCGATGTCACCTTATCGGGTGAAATGATACAGCTCCACTTTAATCAGATTAACCGTTTCTGTAACAGATGTGACAGAGCGAAACAGTGTAGTACATATAGGAATTAATCAATGGAGCTTAAACAACAAGAGATGATGCTTATAGATTAGTTGCAGGCTCATACTCAATGTCTGAGTCCTTTCAAAATGTCACAGTGAGAGTGAAACTATTTAGATTATCATAGATGGAAACTTTCTTGTCTGTATAACACAAACTCTGCTGTCCAGGACTGTTACTTAGTAGTGTAACTGGCCCATCCCTGTGGATTGTGGGTGGGCTGCTATAAGCAAAATTTGATCAGGCTAGAAACTTTAAGTCCAAAGTGTAAAAGAATTTTGTTACACAATTGCTTGAAGTTGAAACGAGTGAGTAAAGCAAACTGGTTTGTGCTTGCAAAAAAAAAAAAAAAACTTTTGGATTCACATATGTATGCAATCACATATTGTGTGATGCTGGCTCCATATAACATTAATACAATTAACACACACAAATGCACAATGTAATGTATGTAAATGTTAATTGTATGCTCATAGCAATCCAGTCAGTATACTCTACCGAAGTCATTGTCTGCATTACGTATTTCCAATAAAGCTTTGAAGTTGGCACCAACAAGGGTGTGTTGAAGCCAATAAAATTAGACAACCTTCAAGCTACGTTTTAAATCCTCAGGCAATTGACCCAGGTGCTTACATCAAGTACAATACTCAATTGCATTTAACAACACCCAGGGGTGTGGAAAACTCCAGTTAAATCCTTGAAAATATCGACAGCTTGAGTTCCATAGTCAAATACCTTCACAGAAGGATGTTAACCTTTTGAAATGAGGAAGAAATAGTAAGGGAGGCCAAACCTTCTGTGCACCATGCCACTTCCTCTCTGCCCAAATACAAAAAGTAGCTATATATATCTTCTGCGACCACAGTATGCCCAGAACACAGTCTATCAAAACTTGAAATTCAACTGCCATACTGTAGAAAGCCGTGGGGAGGCCCATTATTGAACTCGACTTTTGCTTTCCTGATCCATCCCTTTCACCAAATATAGGATTATTTTTTCACAGTTTGTTGAGTTATAAGCTTAATTGATATCCTTTTATTGTATATACATGTAACAGACACGTGAATAAACGGTGCAAAAAAATTACACATATTGAACCTTCCAATCCTGGCATTTTTAGGTAGTCGTGTAACAAAATAATATACTTTTATGTACATGTAGTTTGTCTTCATTCCCATAAAATGTAACTATAGCAGACTATGGCAATTTAGTTTAACATATCGTATGTTTTATTGCACATAAAAGAGGACTTGCAATAAAACAATGTCTTTTGTTATTAAACAATACACAATAATAGCGCAATTGAAACACCACGGGTAATTGTCAAAGGAATAGAGTTTGAACTAGATGCCAATTAAATGGTAGTCATTATGAAGAAAATTGCAGAAAGGAATGGCCAAGCTATATTTTAATGACGACACAGTATTCATCTTCAATTTTTCAAGCTGTAGGAGGTAAAACATTTTTTAGTTAATATAAAAAAGCAGGCATCCAATATAGAATAATGAACATCATACTGAAGGCATCGAGTGGGAAGTTAGTCAATCAGTATGTATGCAGTGGCAGGCCTTAGGGTTTGTATGAGACAAAAATTGCTTGGTGGCACAAGGAAGAATACAGACTGAGGTGAAGGGGGGGGGGGGGTGTGCCCCATTACGATATGGTGTTTTAAGAGAACTTCAAGTCAGGGTATTCAAATATTGTAGGGTTCTAAGTGGGGTAGATTACTCTGAAACAGGTCACAGTTGAAGACTGTGGCCACATGTGACCTAGTAGCTCCCCAAAATTTTATGCTTGTCAGAGGATCAGTGCTCCCCAGTATGAGGAAGGGTGTGGCACCTCCTTTTCCCTGTTAAAAAAAATTGAATCTACTAGTTTATAACTTTAAGGTCAATTGGAAAGATGTGATCACAATATTAACTATATACTTGCTTGAAATTGATAAAAGACATCACTTTATTATATCACAAAATTTTAATTGTGCACATTATTTTTGGGTGAGGCGGAGAACTGAATTGATCACCCCTCGTGTATTGGTGCATATTGGTAAGAAATATACACAGCTGTGTAACTGGATATCTGTACCTGTACCTGTAAAATTGTTCAGGTACAGGTCCAGACCTAAACATCAGGTGTACCTGTACCTAAACTTAACTATTTACTTTAGCACTAGTGGCCAGTCTGGACACCACTTTTTACTTAGACTACAGATAGGTAACTCCAGAATCAGCTATGACAATTGTGATAATCTTTGCAGTTGAAAATTAAGGAAATTTTGTTGTAAGGCTCAAATATGTAATTCTTTATTCAAAGATGGCAATTTATTACTATAAAAGTCAGTTTGCTATACATGTATCTATAACTTACAGATGATTGATCAAACTTGTTTAGAAACAAATTCAGGTCCAGACCTGTACCTAAACCCGTGTACCTGACCTAAAATTTATTCAGGTACACAGCTCTAGTAAGCAGTCTTAGTTGTTGTACATTAATTTTGGACCTGTCCTGGTGAATCACGCGGGCCCCTGTCAGCAACACGTAGATGTTACGCTTTACAACTCCCCTGACCGAAATTAATAGCCCAGCATGTCAGCATGAATACTGCATGAGTGATCGGACCAGGCGAGCTGATACCATCTCCCGGCCGGGCGTCCCTCTCACTTAACTGTCCTGCTGGGAGGCTTCTTTTTATCTGTTTCCCATTTCTGCCTACTGGCAAGTTGACTTCTATGAGGCAGTACCTGGGTTGTGTGCGAAAGAGTACATGTACAGTGCTCGAAATACTTTTTTTAGCCAGGTTGCCCAGGCTGCTGCCTGGAGTCAAATCTAGGTTGCGCCATCAACATTTCAGGTTGCCCACTAGTACTTCCAAGTTATCACTTTTTTTCAAATCAGCTACTCATCCATTATCTTTCCTGCAATTTACATGTGATATTATTTTTCATCTTATCAAGAAATAAGTACAAAAGTATGGGGGAAAGCAGTATTCCAACTGCAAAATTTCAGGTTGTGCACTGAGCTATCAGGATTTAAAATCACTGTTTGCCAAGCAAAATGTGGTTGCATTTTAAGTGTACAAGTGGGTATTTCAAGCACTGCCGAAATAGTTTGGAATTAGCCAAATTTTTAGCCTTGTTCACAGAATGGATCTGGTATAACGGCAAAGTCTGGGAGGTGACACATGACTGCAGCATTGAGTTAACTAGTAGTTGCTACTAGTAGATAATCTGTGTTGCCTATTGCCAGTCTACAATACTGCAAAAATCATTATATAGCATTATATTACACCGTCCATGTTGTTGCCATTTTTCAAGGGTGAAAAGATGTCCTCACCTATACTTTTGTCTCATATTGGTTGGTGAAATTACGACGAACTTCAATGTCCCCACAGGGAAGAGAGCAATGTAGGGCAGGGTCAGATCTGACACGACCTTTGTGAGCGGGGCAAATTAAGTGTTGTTCCATGTAGGGGTCAATCCTGGGTCAATAGTGGGGGCAGATAATACCCAGCTTTTATATAACGGTAATGTCGGTATGACATTTATGCTTCACGTGGGATTTGCATGTGGTTCACATTAGGGGTTTGTACATGAATAAACTAGAACAATTGCGGGCACCATTCCATCTCAAAGAGGACACATTTGACAACTCAATGCTTTGAATTAAGATGTGCAAATCTTTATGGAAAGATAAAAATTTAGCACTTGAAAAAGGACGGAAATATATATGTGCTTATAGTGGCTAAATCTGTATAGGTAGAGACACAGCATGGTGTAACAAGTTTTCTAGAATTCACTTGTCCTATCATTTTAGTATCAGGCAAGTACATAGAAAATTTACTTGCCCAAACTAACTTTGTGTTGACCAATCTCTGAGCCTTTATGCCATGACTGTAATAAGCAAAAAATATATCAAAGTCTCACTCAGGGAAAAGTCTTACTTGCATGATCGGACTACGATCAGACAAGTGGGGTAGGACATGCACTTGCCCGGGACAATCGGACTAGTGGACTAGTACGTCCAATCCTGCACAGGACATCAACATTCCATACCTTTCACGTACAATGTATAACCAACCATATGACCACCCAACCTTTACCAGAGCATACATGTAGTTCTGAGAAAGTCATGCGCAAAGTAATCTGTTTGGGAGTTTGTCTGTAAGGTTGCCTACAAGACTTTGAAATCAGTCTACACCAGCTGACCATACACTTTAACCTTTGCAAAGTCGTTTTCAGCTCAAATGCAATCAATGAAACAAAATTGAACAGAAAGAATTGTACTCCTGCATAGGTCTCTTCCCACATAGTGCCGAATTTGGTTGGGGAGTGGTCAGGAGAAACGTTGGAAGGTCATTAACATATAAGAGGTTTTTTTTCACTACAGTGTACTTTTTTTATGTAGATGTACGTGGTCCTGTTCACATCTACATGAAAGCCCCATTCATCTACTGCTATCTGGGTTCGACGTTCGCAAAAAGACACTTGAAAAATTTCTTGCTGTAAATGATATGAATAGACGTGTCAGCCCTGTGACACTTGCCCACTCTTAACGTCTGTACGCCCGTGTTTTAACCGGCTACGGTCATCAATTATGTAACGGTGTATCTGAGAGAAGAGGAATGCCTTAAGGGTATGGTGTGCAGTATCATGGAGGACCATTTGGAATCATGTCAAAGTAAATGTTTGTCGAGCAAGTGTTTATAGTATGGCATGATTATATTTCAGCCATACATAGTATGGTGAAATATATTGTATTCGTAATTATATTTCAGCCATACCATAGGTATGGTGAAATATATTGTATTCGTAATGTTTCTTTCTTTCTTTCTTTCTCCTGTCAAATCTTCAAATCGAATCAACTCCGCCATTTTTTAACCGATTGACTTGAAATTTGGCACAAAGGTAGAGTAAGCCAATACCCTCAGGTGTTTTTTTCATTTTTTTCATATCTGCCTTTGAAATGATTTTATTGAGGTTTTTGTCAATTTTTATGTATATTTTGGGCTCCTGTACCCTGGTATTACAGCCGAATGACATGAAATTTGGTACAGAGGTGCCTTGATCATATGCTCACCTAGATTCAATTACAGTTTTGGCATACGGTACAACAAAATGCTTAATTTTGCGATTTTTGGCCATTTTTTGACCAAAAAAGAACATTTGTGGCTCCTGTAGCCTCGTTTTACAACCAAATGATCTGAAATTTGGTATAAAAGTGCCCTTCAATTATGTGCACATAAATTCAATAAAAGTTTTCCCATACGGTACAACAAAATGCTTAATTTTGCGATTTTTGGCCATTTTTTGACCAAAAAAAGGACATTTTTGGCTCCTGTAGCCTCGTTTTACAACCAAATGATCTGAAATTTGGCATAAAAGTGCCCTTTAATTATGTGCACATAAATTCAATAAAAGTTTTCCCATACGGTACAACAAAATACTTAATTTTGCGATTTTTGGCCATTTTTTTACCAAAAAAGGACATTTTTGGCTCCTGTAGCCTCGTTTTACAACCAAATGATCTGAAAGTTGGTATAAAAGTGCCCTTCAATTATGTGCACATAAATTCAATAAAAGTTTTCCCATACGGTACAACAAAATGCTTAATTTTGCGATTTTATGGCAATTTTTTGACAAAATTTGGACATTTTTGGCTCCTGTTCCCTCGATTTACAACCTAATGACCCGTAAATTGGTAAAGGGGTGCTCTAGATATCTATTCAAATGACCCATGTATAATTTTTGGCATGGACTACTTTAAAATGATATATTTGGGATTTTTTTGGTCATTTTCCAATGGCCAAAGGGGTCAACGACCTCAAGGCCTATTGTTTCATGAGGGAGATGGCTGAAATATGCTGTATTTGCTCTCAAGCAAATGTCGGCCTTTCTAGTGTTTCTTTCTTCTTTCTCCTGTCAAATCTTCAAAGTGATTCATCTCCGCCGTTCCTGGACCGAATGACCTGAAATTCGGCACAGGGGTAGAATGGGCCAATACCTTGATGCTTTTTTCTCAGTTTTTTCATATCTGCCTCTAAAATGATTTTATTGAGATTTTTTGGTCAATTTTAGACCAAAACTGTATAATTTGGCCCCTGTACCCTGGTATTACAATCAAATGAGCTGAAATTTGACAGAGATGTGCCTTAATAATGCCCCCATATAAATTCGATAACACTTTTGGTGTACAGTGCAACAAAATGCTTATTTTTGCGATTTTTTTTACCAATTTTTGACCAAAAAAGGACACTTTTGGCCCCTGTACCCTGGTATTACAACCAAATGAGCTGAAATTTGACACAGATGTGCCTTGATAATCCCTTCATATAAATTCAATAACACTTTTGGTGTACAGTGCAACAAAATGCTTATTTTTGCGATTTTTGGCCAATTTTTGACCAAAAAAGGACACTTTTGGCTCCTGTACCCTGGTATTACAATTAAATGACCTGAAATTTGGTATAGATAGGCATTAGATACTTGGTAACAAGATTCAAGTACAATTTTTGACATAAACAACTTTAAAATGATTAATTTTGGCACTTTTCTGAGGGGAAATTTGTTTTCTTTTGGCCTCCTGACGTGACCTTCCGTGACCCCGCACAGAGCCACACCTGTGCGCGTCAGCCGGAGAGTTAATTGAATCAAAGACCTAGCCAATCAGCGAAGAGGAGGCCAAAGGCTAATTAATATTCATAAGCGGGGCCTCATGATCCCGTATATAGCAGTGTTCCCGCCAGTGGGAGCGAAGCCCGCCTAAGGCTCTCGTATTTTAGACTATTCAGAAGGCTTTATATTGTATCAGTTCTTAGGGGCATATCTATGATAATCGCAGCAGTCACTTAACTTCTCTTCAGGAGTTTAGCGTAACACTATTTCAGGTCAAACCGTCAAAGGCAACTAAAAACAAACTTTAACGTTACTGAGTTCAACAGTACTTATAACTTGTTATCCGAAGTTGAAACGCTAGCGATGGTATTTTCGCTGCGCTGTTAGCTCCGTGCGACTGTTGTTGACGGTCTTATAACGGTATATTTTGCACCCCTGTACCCTGGTATGAGTAACATTTGGTATAGATAGGCATAAGATAGTTGGTAAAATGATCCAAGTAAAATGTTTGGCATAAAGTACTGTAAAAGGCTTAATTACAGCACTTTTTTTAGGGGAAATTGGTTTCTTTCGTTCTCCATGCCATGACCTTTTCGGACGTTCACCCCACAGAGCCGACATCTGCACCTGCGTCTAGCCCGTAGGAAGAGTTAATTCAATTAAATGGGTTCAGCCAATCAGCGGAAGAGGAAAGCGAAGGCCAATCAATATTCTTAAGCGGGACCACCCAATACGTTTAACTTGAAGACTCAGGCCGTAACAAACTTCTCGCCAGGATTTTTCAAAGCGTCGGACAGGGGTCCGGGGGCCGCCGAATGTCCCTGGCGGGGTCCAGTGGCAGGGCCACTGTGGGGGGGACCCAGGTGGGCGAAGCCCCCCCGGAAGCTCTTGCATTTTAGACTATTGAGAAGGCTTCTTTTATCAGTTTTTTTAGGGCCATATCTACGATAATCGTAGCAGTCACTTACTTCTCTTCAGCAGTTTGACTTTAGAATATTTCAGGTCAAAGCTTCAAAGACAACTAAAACCTCATAAACAACAAAGTTTACTTAGCTCAACAGTATACAAAAATATTGTACGGGTTGCCATCCTTAGTTGAAGCGCTTATTTATAGCGCTAGTATCTTCGCTGCGCCGTTAGCCGCCGTGCGACTTTTGTTGACGGTCTGATATCCCTACGTCGCCGCCTCGCTGATATTCCCACGGACATTTTTCAAGAAAAATACCCAGCAAAAACGCTGTTCTGCGTCAAATTCTATTCTATATAATACATGTGGGACTCAGTGTTACAGTCTAAATATTTTGTAGAAGCACCGCTGTAGGAAAGAAGGTCCAAGCAATGTAAAACATCACGTAGCATGAAGTTCGCTGTCAACTGGCACACAGCACATAACTGTTTGAAACTCTAAGTCTAATCAACAGCCGTGTTTGATTGATAGCCGGCGGTCCTTTGATGAAGTTGGCGAAAGGTGCGTTAGTTAGAAAATCTGCGTTTAGTTTTGATACGTAATTATAAGTTAGACAGTGGCGAGAATGATTATTTTCTCATCAATATTTCTCTTCAGAATTATTTGAACTTAATTGTACATCTAAACAATTGGCTTACCTGTGCAATGTTTATATGATTAATGATCAGTGTACTGAAATCATGTGTAACGTATGGCTCCTAGTCAATAGATGGGCATTTTCTCTATAGTGACCACCTGTCTATAGTGGCCACATTTCCTAGTGCTGTTGTTGTTTGACATAAACTTTGAACATTTAGATTGTAAGTAACTTTAAACTGCCAGAGTTTCAGCCCAATAAAACACTCTCAGCGCCAGGGTATGAACAGACTGACCAGACAGACGAAAATAAATCCTCGAACAAGGTTCAATCGTATCTTCCGGGTCTGGCAGGAAGTTGTTAAACTAAAATAAGAATAGGCTCGATGGCTGATTGCATACAAAGTAAAACAGTTTAACAGTTTTACAGCTTGAAGAAAACAAACGCTCCTACAGTACCTGCACCTGCTTGATAATTATTAAATCGTATGCCCTACTTGAATAAAAAAAGTTCACTGCAATAATAAATGTACCTACATCACACGGAGCTTATACTTTTTTAAACTTACACCTAGTTATCGTACTGAAAATTGTTAATGACATTACATGAAGTCATTCAACAATTTTCAGTCAAGATGAAAATTTTCTGAATGGAAGGTGTGATTATTGTCATTTTCTGAAAAATAGAAGCAAGCTCTGTTTTTACCTGGAATCAATTCACAATACCAGTCCACTTTGGGGGATAATGTACTGTTAATATGATGTTCCATTTTTGCGCAGGGGTGATTTGGAACAGTCCAATGTTGCGTGGGAAGGGGTATGGCTGAAATATGCTGTATTTGCTCTTAAGCAAATGTCGGCCTTTCTAGTTTGCTTTTATTTTATCGTATGCCAAGATTTGTCATTTTGTGTTGTGAATTGATCCTTCATTCAGTCACTTCTGGTACTACCAACGGCATGTCAACTTCAATGAATAAATTTAGAAATTTGCTCATTTCATGATCTACTCTCATCTTCCAAATAAACATACCGGCACTTTTATTATTTTTTTGCCTCAAAATCTTCCAGATACATTTGTTATTTGTTAGAAATGATATGATGTAATAAGTTGTAATTTGAATTGTTTTTCAGTATTTTAAATTTACATTACTTGAATTCTTGTTTTAAATTTTCTGAAGCAAAATGGAACATTCCATTTGTACTTTGTTTTTCATAGAAGAGACTACAAAGATTTGAGATGTTTGTGATTTTCTCTTTTTGAATCCTGTTCCCATCTATTGTACAAAAAAAATGTAAAAATGGTAGTTGTAACAAAATTGCTTGACAGAATTGCTACAACATTAGATTACATGGAACATCTGTTAGACTCATCTTATTACCTGTCAAAATGAAATCGCAACCTGTGGGCCTGGCCTTCCTATTTGCCATGATTAGACCAAGTAATGCAGTTTGTGTCCTGAATTCTGCACAAGGACGCACGGCACTTTTAATCACAAGCTATCAAGGACCTCTTGCCAAGCATCGCCGTTGATTCATAAAGAATTCTATTTATTGATTAATCAGACATGCATGTGATGGAATTATAAGCGACCCGGGAGACCTTAGCCAGATTGGATATTGGGGGGAGGATGGATGTATTGAGTGACACCCATCACTTTTTCCTAGATTCTTAAATTGCTTAGATTCTTTATGTCATGCTTCACTTTACTTCAGTAGTAGTATGTATAGTCCAGTGGTTAACGTCTCCAACTCTGGAACTAGAAGCCTTGAGTTTCACTCACTCAAAATGCACACTACCAGAAAGGGTTGCAGTCCTTAGGACGAGGCATTAATACTGTTTTCTGCTGTTCATTTTGTCAAATAGAGCTATTGGAATTTCTCTGGTATTACAATGAACCTGTAACTACTGTACATAGCTCCAGTCTTCCCTGTCACAACCAGGGCAAATATAATGTAAAGTATTCAACTAATGGAGATTCCTAATAAACAAACATTGTTCTTCAGTGAGCTAAACTGGATGAAGATAACTTTTGCTTTAACTTTTCACCAAAGGCTTTAAGGAATTCATTTCCTTGCTTCTCAAATATTCTATTTCAACTGTATTGAACTTAACGAGAGAGCAACATGAAAAAAGAGGGCTAGGATCTTGAAACAAATTGTATTAAGTCCATGAAACTGTGTGTACTAGGGCTGGGTATCGGTACAGTGTACCGGTACAAAACCGTTTTTTCTGATTGGACCGGTCCAGAAAAACCGGACTTTAAAAAATTATGTTGGACCGATTAGAAAATTAACAGATTATTTTATCAGGCATTCACACGTTTTGGCGCTTGCAGGTGGAAGAAAATAACAAGAGTGAAGTAGGCTAGAGTTTATAGTAATTTCTACCAAGTTTTACAGCCAATCGCACAGGTGCAGTTAACGTTGTAGGATTTTGAAACGCCAGTGTAAGTCTATTACTCCACCAAACAGATTTCTTTGTAGTGAAATGGACCATTGGTATAAGTCATATTGAATCACGTCCAGGATCAGGTCCGGACCTGGACCTGATCCTCTGGACCTGAACCGGACCTGGACCTGAATTTTCTGTACCGGTACCCAGCCCTAGTGTGTACCAAGGCACAAGCTGCCCTCCCAGACTCTGTTTTAATATTTATATTCCATAATTTAGCATCAAATTTTATTATTGGTTTGAACATTTAGTGCTAGTGCACCTTATCCACGGAGTTACCTATATCCATTGCTTTTAAAAACAGGGTATCAAGAACATAGGGATATCAGGTTAATGGACAGTGGTTTGTAACCACTATCCATCAACTTGATAATATCCATAAATAAATAATATCCTGGTTTAAAAGCAAGGGATATATCCTGTGGACAAATAAAGGTCAACTAGTATTAGTCTAATTATGCAAGTTAAAGTGTAATAGGAAAATAACACTGAAATTCAATTAATTTTGAAATGACGTCCGTTGTCTATTTTGGGTTCTTTGGTGCGTTGCAGCAAGAGTCTTTTCTTCATGTTTGTCTGAAATACTTTCGACGAAATATGTTAACGATTTCCAAAATGTTGTTTTGGACATTTAGAACCAAACTCTAATCCTTCTGATTTCTCTAGAGAAGAAAAGTTACAGACCCGGTAAGCCTCCTCCCATTCCGCCACTCATTTAGATTTAATAGCAACAACAAAGAGATTAAATCAAGTAATCACTTGTTTATGAACTGGGCATGATACACTGAGCAGAATCACCCTTTAATGCCCTGAATGGGTGGATCCTGGGCTATCATTTAGAAAAACCTAATCAACTTGGACTTGAACGTTCCACTCTCGTGGTTAGTAATAAATGAGGTAATAGATAAAAGGGATGGGGATTAAATGAGCTGAGGCATCGAAGTGGCTTCCTTGGCTGGGAAGTAATTAGACCATCAAATATTCATCCACTGGGATGTCGGCTTTAGTAAATCACTAGAGGGAACGCTAATGCTGTAGGATCTGCTCAAGTCTGGGTGATATGATAGCACTGTTCAGTGTACATGAAAGAACGCAAAGATGTATGTAGGCTAAGGGTGGATATCGGTTCGCTGGACCTGAGCCAAACTGGATGCAACATCTGAGGACTGAGTCCAAAAACACTTGAGAATGAGTAAAAAAAACTGAACATTGTCATGTCCCAATTTTATATTTCTAGTATTTGTAAAAAATTAAAAAATCTTTTCGATAAAATGTTGATGTTGCTTTCAAAAGTTTTAAACTAACGGAAAGAACAATTACTTTTAGTAGTTCTCCAATTTGAAAAAGAAATAATTCCTTAAGAAGAAAACGTTTAGGTTTAGGAGACAAGTACAGATATTTTTCAACCAATTTAAAGTTACTTTAAATGCAGAAACTTTCGTGGTGGTTTGATGTTTGGGGTGAACATTTTTCCATGGCAGTAAGAGACTACAGTGCATGCTGCTACTGTGAACTTAAAACCACCGCAAAAAGCCGCTTTTCAGGCTACTGCGAAATTAAATCCCTGTAAACTTGAATGCATTTACTGGTAAATATCTAGAATTGGAGCTTTCCATGGTGCTGAAACTGTTGGTTCTTTTCTTGGTGCTGAAACTTGTGCTGTTGTGTAATAACTTTGGAATCGTTATTTAAGAATTTAGCTCTTTCTGTCCATGTTGATAAAAGTGCTGCCTGAGAGTGAGAGACACTTCTCTTTTCATCATCGATGAACAAGATGAATTAAAGAATAGAAACTTTTTAGCAGGTTTTTTATTATCTTGGCCGTTCAGAACTTTCCAAAGGGTACATGATAATGCAGTATCTTTTAAGGTTTATAAGCTTCGCAGTATAAACATTGTATAAGCGACAAAGACATTTCATAGCGCTTACTTTGCTAGAACTGAACATGATTATTATAAAAAATTTTCTCAAGTTTTACATTCTTCTTCTTTATGAAATGTATCATATTTAGAACTTCACCCAAAGTTTCTGACAGTTTTCAATGTACATTTTATTCTATCCTACTTACCTTAACTGTGCACAGAACTGGAGTTTTTGCAAAGGAATAAAAGTTTTTGATTGCGTTTCTAACACTTTCATGTGTACATTTTGTTCTGTTCTGCAGGTTTGGTCTGTCGCAAAAGCCAGTCTACATCAACATCGTAAGAAAACCGCTGGACAGACTGGTCTCCTACTACTACTTCGTCAGGTGGGGGGACGACTTTAGGCCCCACCTCAGACGAAACAAGCATGGCGACAGTAAGGTAAATAATATTGTTATGATTTCATATAGTACCCAATTCCAATATGCAAATGATGTGAATCTTGACGTGTTAATTTGATGATTTGATTGTTGGATAGTAATTTTAACGTTGGTGTAAAAATTGACATACGTGCAGCAGGTGACTATAACTTTTTCAAGATATCAACCTGGAGACCAGACTGTAAGGTTTGATCCACTCACACCAGGATGGACCACTAGGTATAATTTTTGGAAATGGTCAGATGGATCCAATACCTTTCTTCAGTTACATGTGATGAAAGGTCAATTTTGATTGTATGATACACTGTACATGTTTTTAGAAATATTCAAAAGTGTTAGACTACCCCGTAAACCTGATAGCCCCAGGCTGGTGGAAGCACCGATCAGTGCACAGAAGTCATGTGCTTACCCGAGTGTGTCTTCACCATTTTATGTGTATGCTTGATTGCCAGTCTGATTATACAGATGTCTGTATTCCTACATTGAAATACAAGAAGAAATTGGCCACTAGAAGAGCAGGAAATGCTTTAGAAAGGTGAAAGTTACACTAACATTGTCCAAAATGTCCTTCTTTTCTGGACCTTTTTGAGATGTTCTCCAATAATGTCCTTTTTAGTAGGTTACATAATGTCTTTGCAAGGTCTTTTTAGGGAGGACCTGCTAATTTTTATCGAAAAAACAACTGATGGCTGTATAAGTATATATTGTTCTGAACAATTCATGGTTTCTGAGGTGACTGTAAGCCCATTGTTACATGTAACGTTATGTGTAAAAAAAATACGTATCCAAAATGTCTCTTGCCAGTGAACAAATGTAAATTGCCGAGCCTTTGTTTTAAACATTCATAGCTGACCTTTGTTCTGAAATGTCTAATTTAACATCTCTAAGACATATTCAGTTCTACAAGTGTCGTGAAATGTGTTGACATTTTGGGCCAGTGAAAAGTTTGTTGGGGCCAATTGAAATTACCTTACTTACCAGCCCTTTTGGCACGGTGAATTTTTCAGAAATTGTCGACCCCCAACAATTCATTAGGAACGGTTGCAACACGAAGTTAATTGCGTTCAAAATCTCCCCAATCCCCAGCCCCATACCTTAAACTCTTAATGTTCACTGGCAGGATACGATAAACTTTGTCAGTGCTTAGAATCCCAAGCAAATGACACAAATCAGTATACCATGATGTGTCGAAGAAATCCCACATAAGCCTCTATCTGGTTTGTGTAACGTAGTTGAAATGTCATCTCTTCCCTTGAAACGTAGCCTTCGGAACTATTGCTCTTCGCAAAGAGTAGCTCGTAATTCGTCAACTGACCCATTCTCACCTCGCTTTCTTGGCCTGCCATTGACCTTTCTTGGGTGATCATTTGGGAAATGGTTTTCCAATCATCGCGCCAAAACTTAGAAAGACAGAAATTGCACCGCGCTTGTTCGTTCCAATCTGTTCCGTAACCTGGCTCGAACCCTTTTGAATGGTGATGGCAGTTTGTGAAAGGCGTAGCTGTCAGTCTGTCACAGTTTGCTGAACATAATGCGTATACGCTTTCTAGTGTGTAGATCTTGACATATCAGAGATGACTGGTAGGTACTGCGGATCTTAAAATATTTGCCTTGATTTTATTTTTGCCGTGAAATCTTGACTATTTTCTTGACTATATTCTTGACAAATTTATGACACTGCATATTGTGTTCTTATGGTATTGCTACCGCACAACAGCATTGTCCCTACTGCAAACACTCGAATATCTCCTTTCTTTGCTACTGCAAAATTAAATTCCTACAAAAATACACTTATTTCCAGTAACACATTATGACCTCAGGGTAGAGAGATGAAATAGATCCACAGTGATCTTTATATATTAAGTTGCACTAAAGCTAGATTAGTAGAATGACATAACTATGAATAAGGAGGCTCTATTTACACAACCATTGCTTTATTCACACCATGCAAGGTTTCAGTGTTGTTGCTCACGGTGCACAAACATTGAGTATTTACATTATGTACAGACTGCTTTATGTGAATATATTATCAAGGACATGTATGAGAAAGAGCAATTGGTAATTGAACCCACACCACTACCAGCAAATCCCTTTCGTACACATGTAGTGCTGTGTGGTCCAAAGGCTATAGAAAAAAAGATTGACACTGAAGTGCCCTTAATTCTGTAAGATATGGGAGGAATGAAATTGAAATTAGATTGAATAATCTACCTCGATCTGTTCTTAGCAACTTCAAAGTATTGTCACCTTAAGTTCATAATTGAATCAGTTGAAGCTTACATTTTCCTCAAGCTTAGCATACATTGAATTTAAAAACATAGATGGGAGACATGCGATTATTATCTTTACAAAGATTTGGTAAAATTCTATGAAGTAGAAAGACCCCTAAAGATTTAGTCCAACTTACCCTTACCACCATTTTCAAGCCTTTTTAAAAAAAGCCTCCATTGCCAAATCTATCATTGTCGGCAGCACAGCAGCACATTTCGTGCATTTGGATGAATTTATGGACCTGTCAACTTTTCTTATTTAG
Source organism: Branchiostoma floridae (assembly GCF_000003815.2). NCBI lineage: Eukaryota > Metazoa > Chordata > Leptocardii > Amphioxiformes > Branchiostomatidae > Branchiostoma > Branchiostoma floridae. Next base: position 9,800,347 of record NC_049986.1, on the reverse strand, counting down.
GTCAATGAAAGCCTGCATATGTGAAATCGGATGGAAGATTGGGTCTAAGCCATCATTATCGTCATTTCCTCATCCAACCTGGATCAGTCATCATTCACGAGATAATGATGAATCGTTTCCTATAGAACAACATGTGGATAAGTCAGTTTGTACAATATGTTGATTTATGGTAGAGTGTTTGGGCTTTCATTATTCTTACTTTCTCAGGACCACCCTCAGTGAATTCTGCGTCGCATCTGCATAATTTTGTATACTTCTTTGCTCATACAACTATTGTCATGTTATGAAAACTGACGAAGCATTAAAAATACCCTGCTTTTGAATTATAAGAATACCACATCAGGACTGTTTACAGATTCAAGTTTTTTCTGTCCCACTGTTTTGGGAGGGCATGTAGTTAATTTCCGTTGTTAGCTTCTGATATTCTAAGCTTTAATGAATATACATTTTCGTCAATTTCATGGCATGAAGCTCAGAATTTTTGGACATGAGACATATTTTCTGTCTCATCACACAAATGTCTGACCTGGGACGGAAGGGATGGATAATAGTGACAGCCCTGTACTGTAACAGTAGTTCACCTTTATCCACATTCTAACCTATATCAGTTGTTTTTAACAACGAGATATTTAGGGACATTTAGTCGGTGGACTTTGGTTTCAAATTGCAATATTTTCATAGCATTCTAGTCTAAAACACTTGTCTGTCGACAATTGCCTATTTTATATATACAGCAGATATACCCAGCGGATAAAGGTGAACTAGCGTTATAGTTTTGGTTTTGACTTTTGAGTAAATTTTACCGTACAGATCAGTTTTCAATTCAGTTTCAACACTATGCAAATGCAGTGCATGTCATTGTGACCCTAAGAGAAAATCCGGACACATTCGCAAAGTTTCTGACATTTCCTCGTGCAATTTCCTGTGCACTCTTTTCAACTCGAACACAAAGTGGAACTTTTTTTTTTCATTTTGACATTGATCTATTTTTATAGTTTCCATATAGTTGTTTTATTAATTTTTGGAGCACACCTCCCCAAAGTCATACAACAAATAATGCGGTGATGTTTACAAATGGATACCTTTGGGATACCTGACGATAAAAGCAATTATGAGCTGCTTATAATTAAGACCCTTGAGTTTCCAACTGTGGAGCAATCAGGGCTCAGTATGTGTGCTCATAAATTATAACCTAAGGCTATAAATAACATCACTTGGAATGTTTTTTCCTGCGTATATTTCATTTCACAGTTACAGACAATAACGAGAAATAAGAATATCATTTATCACCATGAAATATACCATATTTTCTGGAATGAAGTGGAGCAAATCCTAAACAAATCTATAGAACTGTAACGTAAATGGGAAAACTCAAATAAAGTATGCAACCCTTCAACAATATTTAATACATCTTGAACTGTACAATCCCTGTCATGTATAAATTCCTTTTCCTTTTCTTTTACCCAAGTAATTTTGCCTAAACCCTCACCACCATTTTTTCTACAAACTTATAATTAGAAATCACAAACTGCAATTTATAAAATAAAAAAAAATAAGTGTAGAAGAAAAGTTGTACACAAAAACAAAAAGAATGCATGAAGTTTGCATCCTTCCCAAAAATGTAGCACGTCTTTGCTCTGCATAACATCCCTTCCCATTTATCTATGCAATAACCTCAAAGAAAATATTATGTATCCAAACTTTGGCAACAACTTGCTGCACCTTTTCAATTTTAAAAAGTTTTCAAAGTGCGTAGTACTTTATTCCAGAAAACGCTATTATATAGAGTTCATGTAAATTTTGTAGAGTCAAAGCCCAAGCCTTATTGTGCACAGTACAAAAATGTGCAACATTATTCTTTAATAATTGATGGTCAACCCAAGTCCTAAACAACCCAGGGGCCCAAAATTGGGGTCATTGACCTCGCCAGGCAGACCCAGTTGTTTATGAAGTATACCACATTACTTTCAGGAGGGGGGCATTGGTAGCGTAATGCTGCAATACCAAAAGTACTGCTAGGGGGTCAAAATTACCACTTTTGTTTGGGACCTAATGTATACCAACTTGCCAAAAGTCATACAAATCCATGAAACGTATCTTGAGTTATAAGTTCAAGCTCATAATTATACACTGCCAAAAATTATCAGCAAAATCAAATTATTATTTTTTATTTAGACCTTACAGAAAATCCTCCCCTCCCCCATTGTGCAAACCAGCGCTCAAACAATCTATCTTAGCAACAGTCACAGCTCCTTAATTCTACAGTTCCCAAAAGATGCGTTCATGTCAGTCTGCGAATTTGCTGCTATGGATCTCCCGACACCCATGAACGATGCAGCATGTAATGCACAATGACCAGATCCAATCATGTTAGCCCATCCACCATTGGTTACAATCACTGTGGGATTCTGCTGTACATTTTGCATATTCCAAACACTTGTAATGAGTCCTGCTGGCATTAATCAAGAAGGGTTTGATAGTACCAAATGGACTATACCAGTGAAGGGCCCAATTGATTAGATTTATCTGTAAACCAAATGGAACTGCTCAGAAATGAAGTTTTTGTTTGTTTGATGCATTTGGTGCTAAACAGGGTGAAAAAAGTCCATTGGCCTGATTGCATACGGCAAATGAAAGTTGCATCAGGCAAGCCCATGCCCTATACAGGCCAGTGCAATGTTTCCATCGGTGTGATTTTTCTATTGGTAGATATGGGCAGATATTGGTCTGCAGATACTGTAGTTACAAGTTTTGAATTAAACTGAAAAGTACAACGTGTCATGTAAATGTTGAACTGCATTTATGCAAATTTGGAGACAGTAAAAAAGTTGCTTTGCTCCAGTTGTCTTAGATTTATCCCCCAGTAAAATTTTTGACTTTGGACGTATGGTCAAACTTTATTTGTGAGTGTTACATTTAGTTTAGACTACTAATATCTGTGGCACTATGCGTTACTAGTAATATGATGATCAGAAAAGATGCAGATATGATTGCACATGTCCACATTTGCATGCACAATACACACACATTTTAACATAAACATGACCATACACAGAGAAAGAAAGAGAAAAAAAATTAAGAAATTACATATGTCTTGTCCCCACATTTGACTTTCCTTTACCAAGGTGCCCTCAAGAGTCAAACCTTGAACCGGTTTGCCACCCGTTCTGATGAATTTGGTTTGCTGCCTGTTTTGTGCCCCCAGTCAGACGCCCTGCCATGCAAGATGCATTGGTATTCTAAACAAAGGGTGAATGATTGGACTCAATTTGTAGTTAATAACCAGGAAATGACAGGCTATGGGGGTTGCGGGCATTCATCATGTCGGCGGATAATACGCTGGTGCCCCGCCATTACCGGGCGTTTAGGCTCCCAATGTGACCTTGAAAACAACTACCATGCAGTTTTATCTCCAACTTTTTTTACACGTTAGTCTGTGTTCAGACATACGGTTGACCTGAAATATGTAGAAGCTATGCCAGTCTTGAATTGGTTTGAGTCCTACATTTTGTTTTTACAATCAGGGTACCATATTATATGTGCAAAAAATGACATTGTATACTTACTTGCTGTTGGGTGTGTTCTAAACCTATCATAATTTTATCATATTATAGCTCCTGAGTCCAAAAATACGTATAGGGAGTAGGCAAAAAAGACTCAGGAGCTATATATAATATGGCTGGAAATCAGGCTATTCTATACTGTCTTCTTCTTTTAGGTCCTTTTGGCTTGAAAGACGGCCAACAGGTTTCGGTGTCTTACTAGCGATACATGTGTCAGTTGCTTGGCTGAAAAAAATACTGCTTATAAGAGTGATGAAATCAGTAAACAACACTCACTCGACAGGTAGTTAAGATCTGTTGTAAAGGTAGTAGAAGTTGCTTGAAAAGTCAGACATAAAAGTGAAGAAAACGAGCAAATGTTAGATATACATGTATGGTTTAGTCCTCATCAACGTGATATCTTAAGAAATGGTGGCAGCATAACTGCTTCTACATTGTACTTCTGACTTCAAGTTGTTAAAAGTACCCAATAAAACAACTTTATCTTCTCACCATTTGTAGCAACTATGCCATTTTTGCTTTATTAGGATAACTATACATGTAGGTTATTGGTGCAGTGTCATATGTGCCGTTATTATGATCACTAACAGAGAGATTATGATCATAGCAGTAACTTTTCAGTTCATAAAACTCTTGCCTGTATCACCCACTCGGTAGTACAATGGTAATTGACCAATAGTTACCAGATTATGGGCACCGTTTATAGACAACTGACACATCCTTATGGAAGTTATATGGGCCATACTTGTATGTGTTTACAAGCTCTGGTGGTAGATAGAGTCAAAACAGCCCAAGAAGACCACTCAGGGGACCAATAAAATCTGTTATACATGAATGTAACATGAACTACCATAATTCCACCAGGTGCCATATAATACCACAACCTCAAAAAACGTTAGTATACAGGTCTTCCCAAGATTGTACATATCTTGAATACCAAATGTTAAATATCTTAAAATGTAATAAAATTCAGATATTTAAGTGTTGGAGACAATGTTCAGAAGGCCTCTACATGTATAACAACGTTTTTTGAGGTGGCAGTATAATGGCACCTGGTGGAATTATGCGAATGTATGTTATGTGGACAGGTGGTAACTACTATTGACTGGATTCTTTACTCGAATGTCTATAGAACCATCAAAAAGTGGTCACTTTGGCCAGATGGTCATTATGTAGGCATGTGCTCTTGGTTTGAGCAGGGTTCTAGTGTCCGTCCTTCCGTCCTTTGACGTTAATTTTGCTGCTGGAGACCAACCAAAATTTTGGTCATGCCATCCTCTGTGATGGACAAAACTTGGCACATAAAGATATTAATTTAACCAAGTTCTACCAGCAAAATTTGCCCCTCAAAATATAGGAAATAGCATTTTAGATGGTCTAGATCGTTGTGCCTTTGACCGGTTGCCATTAAAAATCCAGTAGATGAAAAAAAAAAAAAAACAGCCAGAACACATGGTTTAAGTATTGAGAGTAGACGTTAACAACTGGAAAGATTGTGACTGTTTTTGCCATTAAATATGAGGACTCTGAGGTTGGCTGGGTTCTAAATTATGGCTTTGTGATGATTATTGGAAAGCATGAAAAAAAGAAACATCAGATCTGAGATTGAAACGAAAAATTGAATATATCTTGTCTACAGGAAACTAGTCTTGATAAATGACTTGACCTCCATCATAAAATGATACCTTTTTGGGGAGAACAAATGGTAGATGGAAATAAAGTTATCACGTTTTATCCGTTAAGTGCTTTTTAGTGCCCTATCCTAAGGCGTTGACTTAGCGTTAATGCATTACTTTGCCATGAAGGTCACCGGCAGTGCGATCTTCAAAGCTGTCAAGTACATCATTGTAAACAGGAGATTGCTCATTGCACATCTGGCAGAAATTGCATGGTACATTCAAGGGGCGTTGTGCCCCTCAAAGTGGACACTTTGGTCTGGTACAAAAGCCTGAACCTCTGGACCTTTTAGGGGGATCTGAGCCAAAACAAAGAAGACTATAATCAGCAGTTATATCCAACACAAAGAAGTGCATGACTGTGTGGCTTAAGAGCTATTGATATGGAGATAGGCACCGCCCTATACCTGAAAGGTTTGGGAAGGATTTTGATTCCATGTGATCATGAATAACTTAGCTTTAACTGTACCACAACTTGAACAGTATTAGGCAAGCTTTAATTATGTCTTTTTAACATGTAGTTCTCAGTCTAAAAGGACCTTCATATATATATAATATGTAATGCTAGCTCCCCTTTGTCCTATATCCATTGTTTTTAAATATGGACATATGTACCAGTTACGTATAGAAAGAATATCAAGTCAACGGACTGTGGATTCAAATTGCAAATATTGCAATTTGAAGCTACCATATATTACAATTTGAAACCACCATCCATCGACTCGATATCCCCAAAACTTAACATAACGGATATAGTTAACCCTGCAGATGAAGGTGAACCATCATCAACAGGTCTTATTGCCGTAGGCCATGAATAAGAAATTTCAATCGAAAACTTTATACTTTGTTTTCTATAAATATTAATCAGTAAGATCACCCAGCCACGGTCGTATAAGCCTTATTTATACTTATAATTGATGAAAAACATAATATGACAAGCTTAAAAGCCAGCCATTTCATGGGCTGCCCTGGGGCTTTATGTGTCTTAGTGCCACAGCCAAAATCCATTATAGAAGTTGCACATTTCCCAGGGCGTTACTGACAGCCGCGCTGATGGCAAGTGACGGGGTTGTAACGCATCTGAACGTGCCCCAACCTTTGGGGAATGGGGAAATCCAGCCGCGGCTTAAAAGGCACAGTCAAAAATCCATTATGACAGCCACTTCTGCCGTTCAGCGATAGCAGACGCAACGATAACATGCGGCAACACGTGTGACTGTATTGGATGATCCTCCCGTCTTATAACGGCGCTAACAAGCACCGCCCGAAGAGTTAACCTTGTCCAAGGAGGCCTTTATGAGAATCGTTTCAGAGTTTTAATAAGATGGGAGACAGAACTTTTGAATTGGAAGTCAGATCACGGTATCAAAGGTATTGGGAGGGCTGTAGGGTGCTGATATGTTATTATACCATTTACATCCAGACAAAACATTCTTTTCATTTTTTTTCTGTCAATATCAAAAACCTCTGCAGGTACAGGCCTAGGTCTAGACTAAGTACCTAAACCTGTGTACCAGTACCTGTACCGGATGTGATATATATAACAGCATCTAGCTACTACATGTACATACAATGTACATGTAGCTTTAGCTGTACATGTACATGTACTACATGTCAACCAAGATGAGCCCAATATATTTACTGATTTTATAATTTCACTGATCATCTTTAATGAAAGTTACCTGATACTATTAGGTACTTAAAGCTGTACTTTGATGAAATAATCTTTATAAATGCCAATATCATAACCAGGATTTTTAAAATCAAAGACTTCATACTGGAGACTTAATTATTGAAACTGATATTTTCTATAATCATGCAGTTCTACACCTTATTTTTACGAGATGCAATACACGTGTTATATACTAGACACATGCATGTAACACAACATCAAAAAGATTTCTATAATTATTTGAAGTAATCTGTCATCTGTCACATTGACAATCAGAAGTAAACTTTAAGGATTCTTTCTTCATTTTATCGTAATCATAGATACTATATTTTTCTAATGAAATTGTATAGATTTTCTTCACAAGTTAAACCAAATTTTGTCAACTTTGTAAAATATAATTTTTACAGCAGTGGAGATGGTAGTACTTGGGTAGTACTATTATCTCTATACTACTACTATTACTACACTGTACACTAGGACGGTATGGAAAAAGTGAAAAATACAACATCTTTACACTTGCTGAATATATTGGATCATTTTATCATTAGTTATAGTGAGCCAAAATCCATTTCGACCTATTTTTGAAAGGTTTGTAAAATTCATCATCCATATTTTTTCACAGAAATATGTAGAAATGGTCATAACAAATTGTGTATCGCACAGAGTCTGAAAAAAGGCATGGTGGGAAATACGTTCACACATACAGAAAATGATGGATTGTCTGATAGCCAAAATCCATAGTAGTCCTGATTTTCTCTGGTCTGTAGAATCTATCTACAAATCCCCTACCGCCCGATGCACAATGTTCTTAATTCCAATTTTGACAGGAGTTAAGTGTCAGAAGCTGGTATGATGAAAGCAGGAGCGGATGATATATCGCCTGGCGTCAACTGACCTAGTGCCAGTACAGAATGAAAAATGGCCTCTAAAATACTTTCCCCCCGCATGGCTTAGCTTAGATAACCTGTTGCAAATGCAGCTAGTAGACATTAATTCCTTTTGCACCATGCTAGGAATGCTAGGAATGATCAAAGGAATTTTGTTGAGAGAGAACATTTGATGAGATAAAGAAAGATTTCCACTGCGAAACACTGACAAAATAAGAAAACAAGTTGAAAAGTATTTAAGGATTGAAATAAGAAGAAAATGATTTTATGGAGGAACAACATAAGGTAACTGTTAGGGAAGTTTCTCATTGACAATTTTGTTAGGAGCCTTAGAATTGGTGCAAAAGAAGGAATTGAAATGAGAAGGGTTACATGTAACGTTACATCACGCAAGACCAAGAGCCTTGAACTAATATAAGTTGAAGGGAGGTCATGTGTTTGAGGAGACCACACCTCAAGCATGTAACCCTAGTTCACCTTTATTCACTAGGTAACCTATCTCCGTTGTCTGAATAAGGCAGGGTATTTAAGAATGTCAAGTCGAAGGACGGTGGTTTCAAGTTGAAATATCATCAAAATATTGCAGTTTGAAACCACCATCCGTCGAATTGATATCCAGAAATATCCTGTTTTTGAACAAACCAAATATAGGTCACCGCCGCATAAAGATGACCCAGCGTTATATGTAAAAGACTCCACCACACTTATTGAAAACAGTGGGAGTCCTTCCTACTGTGAGTGGATCAAATTAACCTGTCCGGATACATCTACAGCTTGTACGTACTCTTCTGTAACATTACAAACCTGTTGTATAACTGTGTTCGCAGATGAAACAAACTAACAAAATGTGATTTTTCCCCGTCTGTTTTTCCTTCAGACATTTGATGACTGTGTAGAGCAAGGAGAGCCAGACTGTGCGCCTGAGAAACTCTGGATGCAGGTTCCCTTCTTCTGCGGACATGCTGTTGAATGCTGGTAAATACATTCATTCATTCTGGATAAAGTTAAACTGTAATTTCCAGAACAAAAAATGGACTTACCCAAATTTTTGACTGACCAGCCCCAGTTTTTGTCAAAGAATGGACAGTGCACTGCTTCTGTGACATCATGTTATGTACATGTAGATAGCACAAATGACTCTGTGAGCAGTGGATCATAAGTTGCAGAAAGCCTGTTTCTGTTTATACATTATACATTCATTCATTCTGGTACTTAGGAGTAAAATAATTCTTTATTTGGAGATTAAAGAACCTGTGATTTCCAAAGCAAAAAAATTGAACTTACTCGAATGTTCGTTTGATCAACTCCAGTCTTTTTTAAGGAATGGACAATCCACTGCTTCTGTGATGTCACATTTTTTAGATAGCACACGTGACTTTGTGAGTCAGTGGATCATAAGCTGAAAAAACTCTATGGCACCCTCCATTTCTGTTTAGAGATAATATTCTTATTGTTGTAAATCTCTGATGTAGATAGCTTCTTTGATTCCTCTAGTACCTGTGCCAAAAAGTCTGGTTCTGTGTCAATGATTTTCACTCTGTCCCGTTGTATGACAGATAGTCCAGGTGACATGATACGTATGTGTTGAGAAACTTCTGAAGATGTTGAACTTAGTTGAACATTCATGTTATCATTTAAACCCAGTTGTGTTGCTCACCTGACATGCACACTATCAAAAGGGTTTTGGTCCTCAAGTTAGGACATTAAGCCGTGGTCCACTATTCAGTGTGCTTGTCAAAAAGAATTTGGGGAATTTCCTGGTACAATGACCCTGTAAAGAACAGTACTTTCTGTCTTCTCTGTCAGGACCAATACAGCTCTTCTTCAATTTCTTAACATTGCAAGACTTAGTTCATCAACTCTCATAATCCCACGGGATGCCATAGTACCGCCACATGTGAAAAAATACCTGAATTTATATTGTACAGAGATGCGCCAATGTAGTATCCGTAGTCCTGAGGTATGTAAGTTTCAGATATTACTTAGATGTTAAAGACAATCTTTAGAAGGCCTCTATAACAATGTTGGTGGAATAATGGCACCAGGTGGACTTATGACTGTCACAGTTTATGTTACATGTTATACACCTTATCGTCCTTTCTTCTCCATATGAGCTTCGAGCAAAATATGAATGCTGGTAAATGCATTATCTCTTCAATCATCCATCTATCCATTTGTTCCTCTTAAACTAAGTCAGTTTCTAAGACAGTAACTTGTACTATCATCCCTCAAAATGCCATTGGGTACCCTGCAGCCATCACATTAAGAAAAAGTATTATCAGGGCTTTCTGAAGAATGTCTTGAACACCTGGATATCTGAAGTGTGCATACCTCGAGGGATTAATGATGCTTCATTTGCTCATGTAGATCTCTTCCAATTTACTGTCTTTTTGATGTGGCAGTCTTTGTGGCCTATGGTTTTATATCATGCACCTTTGATTAAGTCCACTGTTGTCCATTGAAACTTTTGTACAAGTACATAAAAGATAAGAGCATACTTGTACATGATCTTATCCTTTACTTTCCATCTACCTTTAATGTATTGCGTGGAGAAAGTCGGTATATCGAAATGGGAGCTGGCATGTGGTCCCTAATGCAATATTACAGCAGATTGAAGAAATTATTGATGTAATCATAGACAAGACCCAGAAGCTGATGGATTGTAATGAATAGATAACTATCTGTGCTGGAATAAAGCTTACCAACTGTTGCTGGAAGTAAGTGTAATGGAGGTTCGATTTTATGGAGAATTCTTTATATATGGCCACGCTCTGCGATATACCAGTTATTACTGGAGCCATATTTTTTGGTAGCCTGTCAGCAACTGACAGTAAAACATAGTTGGGAGAAGGGGAGAGTTGAAATGATACAGTATTCTTTTTCAAAATCATTCATATTAGCATGAATTTTACATATTTCTATATGTGATCAGAAATGGAAGTCAGTACTAAAATTTTTCATAAGGTATTGTTTTTCTCTTAATATTTTCTAGGGTATGATTTATCCGTGCTTTTCTAATTGAATGAAGACCTTTATTGTACAATTTTGCCCAACCGGGCTAAGTACAGGTCACAACAAGTCAGGATATATACATACATAAAAGTGTCACAAATCTAGTCTAACACAAAAGTTCGGCTTCTTCTCGCTTCTTGGTAATAGTGAAAATGTAGGACTGTATGGGTTTCACTATTGTCGGTTTGTCAAAACGCATGAGAAATATAAACTTGTCAGTGCTACTCATGTGTCTAAAATGAGGGAATCTACTTTCTATATAGCTAAATAGAGTATTTCTATCATTCGCATACATATCGCAATCAACAGTGAAGTGCACTTCATCTTCTACCATGTTTGAGGTACAAAATTGGCAGATTCTAATTGTCCTCTGCATTAGTGAAAATTTTTCCTTGAAATTTCCATATTTTCTGCAGACATACACATCAAACATGTTCTCACATAATGATCAAATGATGTTACACAAAAAAACGCTTGTTAACACACATCAAGCTTGCACACACACACACACGCACCTATAACACACATGTCTTACACATCAAACACATAAAGTGAAGCTCACACACTCCTTAAAAGTCATACCAAACACACACTTCTTAGCTTTAAACTTATGTCAAACAGACACACATTCTTTTTGTGTTGTGTTAATTGAAAGTAATTTAAAAGGAATGATTGAATCCAGTGTTTTAGCCAGCAAGAATTTTTTTACATCTGAAATTTGAATGGAAATCCTGTCGAAGGCGCAGCAGTCTAAGGTCTCATTGATGTATTACTTCGAGTGGGTACCCTAAAAGAGATCCGAGATAAAAAATAAACGGCTGCACGGACGCATGTTTTTAGCAGTGAGAAATTCCCTTTTAGCCAGCGGAACTGATCTCAAAAGTTAAATTGGTGAAAGCTTGTTTGTAACTGAAGAAATTAGCAGGTAAAGTTTTGTAGCCGCGTGCTAGGTCGGAGGTACACAGTCGTGGGTTCTGATTGGTGCGGTTGTACACCAGCAACGAAAAAGTGCCTTTTGTGGGGATTGACTAATCGTAGTTTGTAATTGCTATAAAAAATTCTTATGTATAGTTTACGTTGTCAATTTTTTCCCACCATATAGGGCAAATGTGCTCGACATAGAATGAAAAATCTGCTGAAATTTCACGTAGCTTCATTATGAACGCGCCCATTTAAACCAAGAATTATAACATAGAAGTCTATGGGAAGAAGAAACTCATCAATGAGACCCTAAAGGGGTCCAGGGGTATACTCTCCCAGGAAAATCTAAACCCTCTGAAATGCTATTTTCTTTAATTTGAGGGGAAAATTTTGCTTTTAGACTCAACTTAACATACCAATTTTTGTCTGTCACAGAGGATGGAATAGGCAAACTCTTTGATTTGAGGGGAACATTTTGCTTTTAGACTCAACTTAACATACCAATTTTTGTCTGTCACAGAGGATGGAATAGGCACACTTTTTGTCTGTCCCCAGTGTCAAAATTGCGTCAAAGGCCGAAAGAACGGATGCTGGCTAGAACCCTGATTGAACCTAACATTCATCATGTACATGACTGTCTATTCTAGGGAACCCGGAAACAGGTGGGCCTTAGAAGAGGCCAAGCGGAACCTGGTGGCCAACTACTTCCTGGTGGGAGTGACCGAAGAGCTGGAGGATTTTGTCATGTTGCTGGAGGCAGCTCTGCCCAAATTCTTCAGGGGAGCGACAAGTCTCTTCCAACAAGGTGGGTGATCTTGTATATCTGTAATGTTCTGATGCAACTGTGGTAAGATTTGGAAAATGATGGGGAGGGGGGCATTGAATTTGTTAACTGTGTTTGATGTTGTCTGGAATGTGAAGGATTTTGTTACTGTAGACAAGTAGCCACTACCAACAGTATTCTAGATTGTGTTTTTTCTAAATGTTGGTGCTCAATGCAAGGTTAGTGTTGGCCACTTCTAGGTACTGAACTAATTCGAAGAGGTAAGGAGATAACAGTGTACATTGGTTTTGAAGGCTTGTGGGTTGTATTTCTGTGGGAGGCACTCCTCAGGAAGAAAGATCTGTATTTTGGTGTCTTTGCAAAATAACTGTTGCTGTACAGGGACTTAGAGACATTGATTGGGACATTGTAGTGATGTGAATGAGAAGAGAGTTTAGTGTTGTGCCAAAATCCTCTAATTGATGAGACAAGTGATGCTAGTTGATTGGAAGATCCTAGGGAAAATAAAAATTGTCATAATTGTCAGAATGTCCCTATGCAAGGGTGGTCACTAGTACAGGTTGGAGTAAACTTGGTTTTCTTAATACTGTAAGCAGCTGAGGATTTAGCACCAAGGACAGGGACAACAGCAGTGCAGCACTTTCCATCACTGCAGTTTGATAACTGCCATAAATCAAATTTTCAGATAAGAAATTAATCAATGTTATGTACGTAAAAATTATGTAATACATTTCACGCAATCTACAATGTATGTCAAAATCTCTCAGACAATATCCAGAGATTTATGAATACATTTCATTGTTTCATAAGCAAAAGAATTTACATGCCAATGTTTCATCAGTCCTTCATACCTTTCTCAGGACAGGTATGACACTGCTGTCTACTTCCTACCGCTAGGTGGCGTTACAGTGAGAATAATGCAGTCCCAAATGTTACAGAAGTTTGTATCCCCCCCCCCCTCATCACAGTTTGAATTGCATAATCTATACTGCCTCCTTGATCCAGCAAGTGTATCTGCCTCTCTGTCTATTATCTTGTATTACCTTGCCCCCCACCCCCAACACAGTGAGTATTGCCCTGAGGAAGGTAATAGAAGGACTTACAAACAATTGGCTGATGAATTGACTTTTGATTGAGAAACACAGAACTTACAGTGTTATACATGTAATGTACTAACCCTTTGAAACCTTTCACGGACATACATGTGTATAATGATTGATACACTCACACAGACACCATTTATGTCTGTTTGGACCGATCTATTAGAATTACCTTGAGAAAACTTTTTTTTAAGTCCTTAATGTGCATTGCCAGCAAATAGGTCGCTAGCTAGACATTTATCCTCACAAGTAAAACTGCAAATAGCCTCACTAACTATTAAGCACAGCAAGAAGAAGGCAAAGTTTACCACAATTCTCATCAATCCTGTGACCAGGAGGCCAAATCTTATCCCTAATCTACAAGGTTTGCCTGCTTTTACTCTCGCTTCATCACTTACAATGGAGTAAATTAGTTTTGGGGAGAGTCGGCTGGGAGACGGTATGCAGAGGGTTATTGTTCCGGAACGTTATTGCGTTTCTGTGGGCACGTTATCGGCTCGCGTCCTTCATCTCTGGCGAGAGAGCCGACCGGCGCACTGATCATGAAAGATGATCGGTGTGGCCAAGCAGAAACATCCAGTCTGCTGCACATAAATCAGCCAGTCTTAACGCAATTAAAGCAGATGAGATGGCATCGGGTGGGGAAGTCAGCCCGGACGCGATTCACTGGGGTGGAGCTGTAGATAATCAACTCTGCTTCCTCGCCACTTGATGGTCATTAGATACCATAAATTATACCCGAATCAGGGATTAAAAGCATGCAGGTATTTCTGATGTATAGGTCTAACTGTCATATGGTGTACTTCCAACAGATGCTACAATATCACCACAATATGATAAAGAATACATCAATTGAAAGTGATTTAAGGAGATGTACTAATGCAGCATCCTTAATCCTCAGGAATAAACACTTCAGATATTTTGTTGTTGAAGATAATCTTGGGAAAGCATCTATAACAATGTTTATTGATGTGGCAGTATTATGACGCCTGGTGGAATTATTAGAGTAGGTGTTGTAAGCTGGAACGATCAAAGCATTCTTTACCAACTTCTCTCACAGTCACAAACTTGGACGGGGAGCAAAACTTTAGATTGGGACTGTCACCAAGACCCATCCCTCCCTCTTTCCAAGACAGAAATTTTCTTGTCGAAACAAGACAAATTTCAACCCAATCCATACCAAAAACCTAAACTTCAAGAAATTAAATTATGGAAAATGTATTTTTGTAAGCTTAGAATGACAGACTTGATAATAAAAATGAAGAATGTGAGCTAATAGACAATGAGTGGGACAGGAAAACAATTAAAGCTGGAGACATCCCAACGTCTTCCTTATTTCGAGCGTTTTATTCTTTGTGGAGATTCTCGTGGTTTGAAAAATGCTATGAATAGGCCGTTACGAAGGTGACTTGCTGACCGGTGTTTCTCCAAATGGTCATCACTGTCGGAGAGCGGGATTACGATGACTCGGCAAAAAAAAAATCAGTTAAAGCTCCTGAAGGGGAAAATTGGGTTATTAAAGAACTGCCAATGCCGCAGTATAACTTCTATGATGGAGCGCACAGATTGATTTCTTGTGTCAACGTACAGAAATATGGAATGTTATGGGATACGGGCCGTATCGTCGGACATTCCAAGCCGACAGGTTTGATAAAAGTCCGGATTTAATCTTGGACTACAGGCAGTTAATGTTGTAATTTGGTGGACAGAAACGCGCCAAAAAGTGCTTCGACTTATAAGGTAACTTTGCCAGAAAAGAAGTCTCTACCAAACACTTTTTCGTCCCCAACCAAAGTCAGGTTTCACTGGGGTGGAGTATGGGAAGCCATTCTCTTTGAGTTTGAAGCACACAATCAATGTCTGAGCCATGGGATCAAGCCATCTATGCCTCATTCCCATGTCTGCTTACCAGAACACTTGGCCAATGAAGTAAAAGGATAGTACCAGTGCTTCTAATACTGTTTCCAAGACACACAGGACTTTAAAATAACAGTGCCTTATGGGCTCTAAGGTGCGATGAAACCTTTACAGTACCCCAAAAGTTTGAAAGGTGTGATTGAGTATTCCAACAATATAACAAATATTTCCAGTGAAGAGAGGGGAACATTGATCGATTTCTGGTACAACGCAATACTAGTAGTAAGTCGAGAGTGCCTTTTTTTCAGCATTTAATATGTCAGCCATTCCATGATGGAAAGACTATTGTACATGTGCATGTTTTCTGCAATGTTGTCCTCACAACCACAATCAAAATCCATGTTTCTCCTCCAACACACATTGTACAACGTAGTTTCATCTTGAATGCATGTTGTATAGCCATAAGAACGCCCCCCTCCCCCACGGACCAGTGCTCCACCTCACTCCAACAGCAATTTCTTTCATTGCCTAGTTTGCACTTTTAGGACCTATAAAGTGGGCCAGATGATGCATGGCCCAATCTCGGCCACTCTGTAATAAAACCCTACTGACCATTCGGCTTGCTGAGATATGTATTCGGCCGCCGTATATGGCCCAAAAATCGGCTCGCCAACAGTTGGCCGTGGAGTCCCATTTGATGCCTAATTTTTCACCAGGTGTATTTAGCATCCATCCATCGGGAGTCGGGACGATTTGACCAGGTAATCAGTTTGTGGGGGCACGTTTCTCAGGTGCGGGGCCACGACTAATCACGGCGGTGTCGAACGCTCGCAATTCCGGGGCCGACCCGGGGTGGAATTACGAACAATAGATCTGAGGTGGGGGGTTGACAAATGACAGCAATTAGCAGTATTTCTTGCCCCACTGTTCATAGAGTTCAGTCACCCGTAGAGAAATGAATGCAGCTGGGGATATACAAGTCCACTGGGTGCTACTTAATACTGGTTACACCTACTATTATAATAGATACTTAAAAGTGATATTAATAAAGCATTTTCCTAGTCCAATGTTGTGTACTGGTTTCATTTGTAACTTTCAGGGTAGACTTGCATGAAAAATTTACCTTGTATTATGATATACATGTACTTGAAGCAAGAACTGTTATGTCATGGTTGTCTCTCTTCATTTTTATGTGGTGTTGAACCTTTTCTTTCAATGTTCTTGACATCCTTGATTTTTGTACTTACCTGTTGTCTTTGTGCTTAATACATATTTTGTTCCTGATGAATAGACCAATCCTATATATGGCCCAGCCCGGGATATTCAAGTCATTCAAAATTGCAAAGAAAATGGATAGTAATGCCAAAAATTTGCAGCCACCCTCTCATTGGTCGAACTGTTAATTCTTTTTTAGGGAACCAAAAATGTAGTAATGCAAAAACTTGCAGCCATTCTGTGATTGGATGAACTGTTAATTTGTTTAAGTAGAGCAAAAATATGTGGCCATTGGTTGAGCTGTAACTTATTTAGGGAGAGCAAAACCTGCCGCCACTCTCTCATTGGTTGAACTGTTAATTTGTTTAGGGAGAGCTAGCAGGGGATTGGTCTATATTGTTTAAATGTACTGATGAGAGGTTAATGCATGCTATCCACCTGGTGCTAGTAACACTCATGTCATACCGCCCAGGTAACTGCCAGGAGAAGCCTGGAGGTCCACCCTGCCCCGCCGGTACCGGTACAGCTCTTTTCTTCAATTCTTCTGGCCCTAACTCTACTTTCCAGCTGTTCGTTGAAGGGACAGACCAATACGTAACCAGGACAGGGTTGTGGCTAACATTTGAGTTACCCCAAATCATACTCGATTTGTCCCTCGGTTATTTTCAATTTCACTCTTAATAGTATGTTGTTTGAATTTTCTTCTCAGAACTTGTCACAACCCTTCCACTTACAGTAATGGTATGTCCCTACCTATCTTTTATTACAGATTACACTGGTTGGTAGAAAGAGTGGGAGTTCTACAACGACTTACCCTTTCTTGCTTTGTGTTGTGCTTAGTTTGCTGTTGGTAGCAACTATGTACTCGTCTACTTTCTTGCCTTTGTCTTTTACTAACATCATATGGCAGGTGTGTGTGCTCTTGTATTCGATTCCCAAGGGACACGGATTACCTTTGACCTTATGTGTCCCTCTGTATGTTTGCGTCAATCTTTATCTGCTCCATTTGTTTGCTTGTTTGTGTGCATTGTATCAACAACACTTCGAACCAGAACAAACTTTCGTATGAGACGGTGTGTCGTTGTTGTTTTCTCTGTTCAGGCGGGAAGTCCCATCTCAGAAAAACATCCAACAAACAGGAGCCGTCCAAAGAGACCATCAGAAAAATCCAGAGGTCCCAAATCTGGCAGATGGAGAACGACTTTTACCAGTTCGCGCTCAATCAGTTTCACCACGTCGTGCGGAGATCGTTACGACGGGTCAACGGCGAGTTGACGCCGCTAGGAGCACAGTTTTTCTATGAGAAGATCCGGCCACGGTAGTACAGGCTATGCCACGATAGGATAAGAAAAGGAGACATTATTTTGTAGCCATCTTGTAGCAAATAAGACTCGTCTTGTATTGTTCAACATCAAGTGCCCATCCTAGAAATCTGAAGAAAAAAAGTTGTTTTTTTATTCTGCTTTATTTGAAGAGATAGAGGAAAATTTCAAGCTGACAATTGCTTAAGCAAAGGATAGATTTATATTAAACAGTCAGGCATTTCAGGTAGCATTCACTTCCCTTTATTAGTAACTGAGGCTTATAGTGGATGCTACCTGTAACGTCGGACTGTTCAGTATTAGTCTATCTTGCTTTGTTGGTTGAGTAATTGTTTCTTTGTGTACATTATTTACCTGAATGTCTAACCTTCATCGATGTACAAAGGAAAACTTCAATCATGAAATGTTGTCCAAGACTTCAGTAACTCTAGAGTTAGACATTTGTTTGTAAATGTTCTGTGCTGACAACCACAACTCTGCAATTTAAATAGGTTTTAAAACATTCAAGTAAATTCTAGTACAACAGACTGCAACATTGTTTTTTTTACATCTTTCATATTTGTGGGAGGGGGGTAAGATATAAGACATTTACATGTATACCAGACAGTAAGTGAATATGTTGCATACATGTAAATTTAGTATAGAGATATTAGTCACATTTTTTTTAGTTTAGAAAAGTAACATATAAAAAAGTGTCAAGGTATACATATTTTTGTGTGAAATGTTGCAATTTTTATGTGAAACCTTTGACAGGGAGTTTCTAAGGCATTTCAAAACTATGTGTACATATTTATATTATTTGGCAAATGTCTTTTTTAAGACATTTTCTGAACTATGTTCTTGTACTCTAAAAGATACAGAAGTATTCAAGATGATGTATTGACTTGGATTTTGTTTTTGGCAAGCTTAAGATAGGATTTTTAGCAACTTTGTTTATAGATCATAGGTTTACCAAGATATAATGTCACATACATGTAGCTAATATGTAACTTTTGTAATGTTTTTGTTACATCTTTGTAACAAAGGATTGTGAGTACCAAAAAATACTGCAGGTCTTTGACACCATGCTTGCACTAACCTCCATTAGAAATTTGTGCTAAAAAAATGTTTTTGAAATTTCATTTTTAGCCTTCTAGAGGCTTAGTTCTTGTATAGTTATAGGGCTTCGCATGACAAGTTTGGAAAATAGTCAAATATTACCCTAATTTAAAAAAAATCTTTGTTAAAGATGAACAGTCACAAGCTTAGCTTACTGCATAATCTTTAAATGAAAAACATGTGCATCATAGATACAAAGTCAAGATTTCCATATGGCCCACTGATGTATTAAATTTCTGTTGTCAGTGAAATATTAGTACTGATAGATATTTTATATGACTAGTCAGACAGCCAGATGTTTGGATTCAATTTGATAAGCGCCAGTTTTGCATCATGTAAAATTGAAATCATGTCAGTGCTGTTGATGTGACAATATCGGATAAGTGAAATTTGTAGCAGTTTGTATGTGGAAAGAAGGACCCCTATCATTTTGTGTACAAACTGCAGCTTGCTTTGTCCAGAAGAGTCAACCTTGAACTGTTGAAGTGTACCTCAGTGAGTGCCATGTTTGTACAATTATTTGAGGAGTCCAAAGATGATTCCATTTTCATCCTGGGAGAATATCTGTATATGTGTAGCCCAATTACCAAATATCATAAACATGTAACCGACAACAATACATATCTAGAAAATCTTGCTATCTTACTAATAAATGTGGATTCTGGCTCATTTAATTCAGTCTGTACTCACAAAGTCATGCAAACAACAAAGACTTCAAGATTAGGCAAAAGTACCCAAAACTTTTGTCCAATTTACCGTAATCTTCTCAGAAGGCAACAGTATCTGAAGACTCATTGGTCAATCAAAGTCATGTGACGAAACATGGTAGACTTTTGACAGTCATAACCTAATCAGGTCTATTAGTAGAATTTTGAGTTTTTAAAAATCTGTTTTAGTTTAGTTTTTGTCATTCACATGCCCTGCAAGCTATCAATTGTTGGAAGTGACATTGTACACAATTACTTTATCTGACAGAATTTAAAAGCTATATAAGAGCTGCAAAGAACCCTGCTTGAAATGTTTCAAGAAATAATGCATTTCTCAGATGGATACTTTTAATATGACTCATTTTTAAGAACTCTTCTTATTCTGCAGTGACATATCTCACCAGGATAAATTTTTTGCGCCAGTTGTCCACCGCACCACGCTTCCAAGTGCTTCCGTCCGATGGGTTCACGCTGATTAGGCCGCATACATTAAAGTTCTTCCGAGCAAACTAATCATAAGACCAAGATTTCTTTTGTCTGCCACCTCCTCTGTATTAATGCTCAATCGTAAACGGGTAAGCCTCTTTTTCAAAAAGTCAGACTGCCCCCCTCCCCAACTAGATAAATAGTTACAGTTTACCTGACTGTACATCAAGAAATTAAGAATTTTGATCACTGTTTCTGTTCTCTTTTATCAGAATTCACCCATTTTCATGCAGAGCTATTAAGTTTGAATATCGCATGTACTTTTGTATCATACTGATATTTTTATTCATACAGGACCAGTTGTTTCAAAAGATTCATAGATTGATAAGAATGTAGCTTTAAGTGTATTTGAGAAAGTTCCCAGCTAGTGTACAACATTAACAGTCTAGTTCACCTTTATCCGTGGGGTAACCTATATCCATTGCTTTCTATCTGTTGGGTAACCTATATCCATTGCTTTTGAAAACCTGTGTATTTGGGGATATTTATGAGTCAACAGACAGTTTCAAACTGAAATATTTTTAGATTATATTGCAGTTTGAAACCACTCTTAGAAACCACAGATGAAGGTAAACTAGCATTAGTTATACTATTTAGCAATGATTTAGGGCATACCAGATAAATTTGAAATGAAAAAATAATGCAAAGAGTCCCAAGTTTAGGCCTTGATGCACACATTTTTGGAGTGAATATATAGCCAGATTCAAGATTGCCTCCCAGCCCTCTGTCTTTACCTTGTCCTTTTGCTTGGCTTAAAGTTGAAAAACCTTTGTGAACCACAAAAATTTAGTTGCGTGGCCTACATGTAATAAAGGTGCTTTTGCAGAAGTAGCTGTATTCTGAAACAGGTGACAATATAAGTCTAGAATAAGTCTTAACCCGCAACACTGTATTTTTTTCTACTGGGTAGTTCGGCCAAATGAATCAATTGTCTACCAGGATTATGTAACAAAAGGTTATTAATATCTATTGTAATTATATGTGTCCAGGGACTTATAATTATGCAGAATTCTGATAATATCAGCATGATATAATATTCTGCAGGACTTTTCAGAATTCTGGGAACTACTGACAGAATTTGGGCAAACTGTATATTATATTAGAATTTAAGATGTTCCCCTCTATAATTGGTATTCTTCAGCATCAGCATCAGATTATGTGTTTATGAATTGTCTTCCCTAAAAGTCAGACTGTCATTCTGGATTTATAGTGTTGCTTGTTACTTATAGGTGTCCAAAGTTATCATAACACATGTATACCCGGTATCTTCCATAATTCCTATTCAAGATGTTTTAAGTGTTACCCAGTACATTGTTTAATGTCCAAAAGGTGTATGGAAATTGATAAAGGTGTATTTTGTTTCCATGGGTATTGACAATGTCTTTCCCTGTTGTAAATAAAGAAAATGTTTTTATAAACAGGTTGATGTCATTTTGATATGATAAATGTTGATAAAAAATTGCTTGCAACGTTATACATTTTTTGTATGTGTGGCATTTTTTATAGGTTAATTGTTTTTGTTTCATACATTACTGTAGCCTGTATTGGCCTTATGTTCATCACATAGTTCTTTGCATCACAATTATTTGGGTTCAAATCCCAATATTCAAATATAACCATTCTATCTGAAAAGAGGAAAAACCATAATAGGCAAAATCAGAAGAAAGTGCCCAGAAACAAGATACTATTACATCTATGCCCCCTATTGACAAGGAGTGGAACTGCACCTTCAGACATACTTGATAAAGAACAGAAGCCACATGTCTGCAGTATGTTGTATTTAGAACAGAACAGCATTCCCAGCAAGCTTGCCTAACAAGCAAAGTAAAAGTACTAATAAGAGTGAAATCATTCAATAAACCATTATCTATTAGTAAAACTAAAAGTATTTTCTACTTTATCCCAATATGTCAACATTGCATATTGAGAATTTCACTTCAAAGTCATGTCTATGTCTACCTGCTTGTAGATCTATGTTTCCAAAGTTGAAAAGAAAAACCACCACACCTTAATCACCAAATCACTATGAGATCATTTAACGATTTCCCAGTAGTCTAGTACATGTAATTTACATGAATGCGCTATGTAAATATAACATTAACTATTAAAACTCAACTATATACAATTTATAGTATTTTCGGACTTGTGACTTCATTTTACTTTTCATAACATTTAAAATTGAAAGTAATTAATGGCAAAACCTGATTCAATTCTATGCTTGACAATAAGGCCATGTTGATTTGATTATATGGATGACATCCACGATGCATCAATTTTTGGCCGTTTCCAAATAATTGTACAAAGCAGCTTCACGATAAGCAAATATATGCCATGGATTTCAGAAATAAATATCGGAAAACGAATACTAAATGCCATGTACTTTACAAAGTAAAAGATGATGAATGAAAGAACAAAAATGAAGAATCTATTGTTACCTGTGTTGTTTATTTTAATAAAGAATGAAGAAAAATGAAGAATCTAAGTTACCTGTGTTGTTTATTTTAGAACACCTTAGCCGTTACCCTTTTTTGTTTATTTAGAACATAGAATTATTCTTTGTTCCGTGAAATTGTTTGTCTTCATTTTCATGTCACTGAGGAAGGAAGATGGATGTCTTCCGAAACGTCTGAATAAAATTTTGATATTATCCAGAAGAAGAGTTTGAACCTACATCTATTTATCATATCCTGGATGTCTAACCTTCACAAACGAATCTATTGTTTAGTATGCTATATTCTATGTGTTCAGTGATCTGTTCAACCTTCCTGACCACTTTGATTTCATAATGAAGGCAACTTTTTTTGTCAAAATTTTTTTTATTCGCACCTTGCATCAGTTTTTGGGATTCCCATTGGATGTCATCCATAATTATAGTCAAATCAACATGGCCTTAGCACATGCTAAAAGGATGGCTACTACATAAGTCACTCCTATGGAATCTAACAATATCTTATAGTTAATAGTAATTAATTAGTAGTAGTAGTAGTACATTTTGCATTAATGCATGGTAGCCTGATTTACTGTTATTAGCAATCTAATATTATCCTGTCATTTTGCATCTATTCACCATTTATGAAGCTTTAAGGTCTTGGCATCTATCGAAATAGCATACTAGTAGTGCGCAGTATCCGGTGTCATTCATGTGTCCAAATGCCTGGTAGGATTTTCACAATCACAGACCTTGAGTACCATGATCCTATGGTGCTGTCAAGAGATGCAATAAAAGCATTTTACTCATTGCTTTCGACACATATGGAGCAATTAAAAAGAATTATTTTGTAGACTTTAGGTCATGCCAGATCATATTTTCTAAAACTTGGCTGTCAAACATTTCTTGAAACATTTTAACAAGAGGTCATATTATCTATTCTATATTGCCTATTGCGAGATGCAAGATCCCAGTTTGCTCACACATTTACTGCTTTGGACTATTAACCAGCAACTGGAAATAACAATTATTGTGTAGACCATACCAAACCACATTCATTTTCTTGGCTGTCAGACATGTCTTGCAACAATATGAAATAAAATATAGGATTGAGTGTGTTACATATTTGATAGACATTAAAGCATACTGAATACTACTACTAAGTGTACATGTACCTGCATGTCTAGTGGACTAAATGAACTAGACTAAATATGAAATTTTTTTTTCAAATGTTGTCTAACGTTACTAACCTTCCTCGCTAGCGGCTGGATTTGCATGGCAGATGAACTTGAATTCTTTCCTGCAAAAAAGGTAATGTTTTAGTAAAGATAAAGCTAGTTCACCTTTATCCGAGCATGAGTAACCTATCTCTGTTGTTTTAAACATGGCATTTAGTGTCGAGGGACAGCGGTTTCAGATTACAATTTTGTTTTTAAAATACTGCTGTTTTAAACCACCATCTTTCCACTTGATATCTCTAAAACTACATAATGTTTAAAACAACGGATATAGGTTACCATGCGAATAAAGGTGAACTAGCGAAATATGCAGCTAAACAATGAAACACAATAAAAAAAGAAAAAGAATTTGCTGTAAAATTGAACTCAAACTTTTCGTTCTGCCAGTAGTCAATCAGCTGAGACTCTGCACTGATCCAGTACCTGTAACAAAATAATGAGAAAAAAAATGATGTTTGAATTGAAATATAAAGAAATGAAATAGGAATACCATAAATACACATAATCTACCAGCAGATGTACATTGTTCAGTGTTTACACCATCCCGTTTTTAGCAACAGTATTGGTATTTTTTTTTTTAGAACATAACATTTAACTGCTTTCCAAAGTGGGTTGTATACTTGTACTTTTGCATGATATTCCCTTTTAAAAGTCAAACAGAAATCCAATTGAGGATGCAGCGAGGCCGCCATTGTGGCGCATCTTCAGTGAGATACGGCCTAACAGTTCGCCTCCTACAAGGAAAAGTGTAGTAGAGTCCATTCCGAGTCACCGAGAGGGATTTTGAATAATATTTGTAATACGTTTGAACCATTTTGAGTAAAAGAATATTTCAGTCGCTACAGTTCTAAATTGCTCAAACAGTTAAAAACGAAAGTTTGAACATGTTTGAACCTAATTATATTTGTTGGAACAGTTGGTAAAGTAATGGTATAATCTCTTTATTTAGAACAATTTTCAAACATCTATGTGTTTTTGTTATTGTTCCAACATGTTCCAACGATTTGTTTCATTTTTGGGTCCTTTGTGGGGCACTTGTATTTTTAGATTTTCTTTAGTAGACACTGGTGAGTCTTTTGTGAGAAGGTGGCAGACTCTAACGTTACTACCAAATTTTGCTAAAATTGGAAGAAACCTCTTCGACTATTAAACGTCACATTTCCAAAGTGAGGTCCGGCTGGGCTGTTTTAGGAAGCAAAAACTAAAGACGTATACCTAGAAATAAACACAAAGCATGCCCGCGGCTCTCCTTTTATGCGTTTGTGTATTTTGGTGTCTTTCATATCATAGTTTTCGTTCCCAAAAGCTACTCGGTTTGGAAATGTGACCTAGGCATTAGCCGCATGCCTTGCATCTGTTTGAAGACTAGACTACAAGCGCCCAGTTGTGTGTATGATCAATAATTATTTGTCATCTATAAAGATAGATAGAAGTTGTTTATGGATGACATACACGCAACGCGAGGCATAATTGTCGATGATGGCCCTTGTAGCGTCGTCGTCAACTTCGAGCAGCTCACCACCCTGGGCCTCGCACGTGGCTATGGCCTGGCGGGAGTTTTTGGCCACTTTGGAGAAGTAGTAGCAACTTCCGTCAATCTCCTGGTACCCAGCAGGGCAGTCGACGTCTGCATAATGATATTAGTATTTTTTTTTTTTATCATGATCGTTTTCATTCATATCCTGGTCCATGTTAGTAGAGCGGTTACTTTATTTTTAGTAGGAAACATTTTGCTGTACATCTGTGTGTGCGTGTGTGTGTGTATGTGTGTGTGTGTGTGTGTGTGTGTGTGTGTGTGTGTGTGTGCGTCCGTGTTAATACAGCGGTTACTGTAGATTCGTTCATTTTAGTGGGAAATACTTTGCTGTATGTGTGTGTGTGTGCCCGCGCGCGCGCGTGTGTGTGTCCACTCCAGACGACTTTCAATTGATATCTTATAGTATCAATTACTTCATTAAAACATGTTTGGGTGCATTGTATTACTTTAGTGAAAAGTAGGGATCACATTATCAATATTTACATATTTTCTACAAGAATTCCTTAACTCAAAAGACATACATTGTGCTTTCGCCACTGATATGCTGAGGAGCACAAGGCACAGAAGGAGTTTCTTTTCCATCTGAAAAAAAATCAATGTAGTGTATTGATAAAGATTATGAAACATCCACGATTTTCCTCCTCCATCAATTGGTACTTTAATTCAGTTCAATTTCCCCACTCATTGATTACAGAAACGCTGCAACAAACACTGCTCTGAGGGAAGAAATATAAAGAATTTTTTTGCCCGGTAGCTTTCCTCTATATGTGGAAGCTTTAAGCTAAGGGCACAACCCGCCGTACGTGCAATTTGTCCGTACGTTTTTTTGGGAGGCCACGTGGCAACGTCCGTCATGTATATGTTAAAACGTTAAGGCTGTACAGGGCAGGCGCGTCGCCCTTACTGGCATGTACGGGGGGCGAATCCTCGGCTCGATGGCACATAAAGTTTTGCCTGCACGGAAAATTCTACGGCGTGTCTGCGTGCTCCAAAATCCGTCGGTACTTACAACTTACGGATCCCAAAAGATTGCCCACGTTTTGGCACGTAGACAGCACGTATTTGCACGTACGGCGGGTTGTGCCATAAGCTTAGCTTTAGGGATAACAAACACTTTTATCTCATCCGCTAAACATTCTTATGTAAGAAAATGGTACATTATGTAACTTAGAGTGACCGAAAATGAAACCCTTATAAGCGTGCACATAGAACGGATTTCGTCGTGTTTGTACATATATTTTTGTGACCATCGCATTTATTTTTACTTTCTGGACATACGAATACATCATAACAGCCCCTCTTTAGCGAATGTCATCAACAAACACCTCTGTGGCTTTAATTTAATATTTCTTAAACGACGGGCACCATTTAGAAAAAAAAACATGTACAGAATCCGTGGCCGTCTAGTTAAGAAATACAAATTGAGGACTTGACACTGCCTCTATCTCCCAACGTTTCGTTAAACTTTCAATGAATGCTCTAGTCATTGCTTGAACTCCATCACTGATTGAAGTTTTACAGACAAAATATTCTGTAATCAAAATACGATGTTCTGTACATTGTCAACATTTTCCACAGGCTGTGAGTGAGAAACTATTGACAGCATGCATACAAACATTGCACAACTTTTTTTTTCTGAAAATCCCTCAACTTTTTGCTACACTTTTTGATAGATATAAACTGACCATTATATTCACCGCACATTCTTTCTCATCACAACATAATAATATTGAATCATTTTTGCATACCTGTAAAGCAACGTTTTCATAACTTAAAAAGCAAAATATCGGTACGCAATCTGTCTACGTGTACCTACCGTGAAAATGTTGAGGCTCTCTGACTCAGGATCTTTTGGTTTGTGGTATGTTCTTTGGTCTGGCTCTATTTTATAGACAGAGTAGCAAGTAATATTGTTTGGGGTTTAGTTAGCCAATAGCGTTGTAGTATTTATGAATCACATGCTGAAATCTTTCGTTTCCATATGGCAACTGGCTGATTTATAATGACGCCATATCCGGTGTTGAATAGGCATATCCGTCCAAGTTGGCACAAGGTGCACAAAACCTTGCCACAAAAATACAACACATTTTGACGTATTTATGAAATATCACATAACGCTATTTTGGTCGGCTTTGTTTATTATGAATTTCGCATCTAAGGATAAAAACCCTTTAAGTTTTGTTTTGTAAAAGCTCTAAAATCTGTGTACATGTGCTCGTACACCGCATATCAAAGATGTACTGTACTACGAATAAATTGACTCGACATTTGGCTAAATCTTTGAAGCATGTTTGGTAAACTCCGCGTTTTGTTCTATGTGTACCTCTTTTGTCAAGGCCCATCCACACTTGTGTGTACACTAGTGTTTAAGTCCGTATGCCTTTCGTATTGATATTTTTTTGTTTTAGGCAAAGTTTGCGAACGAAGAATTATTTTTTCGGTTTGGTGTAAAGGCTAATCAACCGAGGGTCAAAATTTTTAATGCGGAACTCATACGGACCTGGATATACGCAGAAGTATGAACAATCCATAAAACGCGGACACAAATATCAGTCAAAATCCCTTGAAGTAAACACAACATTTAACCCAGACGTTTTCAGTATCGCAAATTCTTACCTACCAGTATACCACAATGGTAAATAGTACACAATGGCATGTTGTAGTATGTCATAATTTATC
Source organism: Branchiostoma floridae (assembly GCF_000003815.2). Classification (NCBI taxonomy): domain Eukaryota; kingdom Metazoa; phylum Chordata; class Leptocardii; order Amphioxiformes; family Branchiostomatidae; genus Branchiostoma; species Branchiostoma floridae. The sequence goes on along the minus strand of NC_049986.1, from coordinate 9,772,165 downwards.
TTGTCTTTCCAGTGATTTATCCCATAAAGTTATCCACGAAATTGCACCGATTCAATATTACATAGAGGCTTTATTTTGGGTCTTGAGTATGGCAATATTGTCTGACGTTTTTCATCCACTTTATTTTATTTTGGTAACACATTTAATGACGTTTGACGTCTAACGTATGAGACAACAAGATTTAAGCACGCACACCTTTGTAAGAGCTATCCTACAAATTGATACAACATATATGTATTGTTTGTAATCTGATCTTCGGACAAAAGCAGTACATCTTTGTTGATGGTGGCAACACTTGGCCGAGTGATCTAAAATGGGACTGACAACACAGAGTAAAGTGGATCTGATGTGGCGGGTAGATTCAATGTGATAACTTGACGGAACTTGTGATGTCTCTAATATTTTGTCAGTCGCTGGTTTGACGGACTGTTCAGGTTATTGACCTCCGTTCTACCCATGATCACTGACTAACCGGACTGAAGATCTATAGACATAGAATTTGGGATGGCTATCTGTGAAAACTTGTGAATGGGCAATTGCGATACTCAAAACAATTTCGCTACAAAACATTCTGTTTGGTGGCGTATCCGACGTCCATTGGCGTTTTAAAATCCTGCAAATCATTATGTTTTCTTCTCAGAAGAGACATTGACTATTAATCCTGTCAATAGCCATGGAGTTTCCCATATGTATACGTAGCGACATCTAACAGTGCAAGACTGTCATAAAAGTATAAGATAAAAGGCTATAACTTTTTATTTTATGATAAGCCTGTAGTACCTTTTCTTTCAGGGTCCGACTCATAGTGTTCTTATGAATCACGTTTGAGGTTCAAATCCCAGTCTAGCTATGGCTGATGGTGTTCTAATAATCATTCCATCAAAAATGGGGAAATTATTATATGAAGTATTCATTTCAATGCCAGGGGACCACTGATACCAAAATCACTTACACCTCCTGTCGACAAAATGTGGAACTGCACCATAGTCATACCAGAGAAAGAACGCAAGGCACATTTTTATAGTTTCATATTTTATTCAGAACAGAACCGCATTCCCAGCAATTAGAAGCAAAACAAAAGTATATCCATAATTGTTAAATCATTCGATAAGCGATCACCCATTCGTACTGAAATTACTTATTTCACCCCTATTGACTTAATGTCAAAATTATTAGAATTTCTCTTGAAAAATCATGTCCATGTATATTACTCCAGGATGGTGTTTTACTGTTACATCTCTTCCTCATTGTTTTGTTGTTCTGAAAAATAATTTTCATAAAACCTCATTATGCATCATACACTCGATGTTGACAACTTCTAATCCACTGATTTTCACCCATCCAATGTTGATTGAAAAACAACAAAGATGCTCTAAACACCACAACCTCTGTAATGTGGCATGGACAAGGTGTAGCTTAGTTAACTTATGGTTTCCATAACCCATTACCTTAAGTCATTTCTATACACCATAAAATGTTTAAGTATTCTACATGTGTCTCTGTCATCTTTGATTTATAGCTTTCTTTTACATCTTGTTGTTTTGCAATGCATTGTGTCAAGTAAATCAGGTCATTCCAATCAAGGAGACACTTTGTAACTGGTCAACTATCAAAGCAAGGAGGTTTCAACCTCCTTGATTAAAGTAATTTCTTATAAGTCAGTGTATTGAATCATTGAATTAACAAGTGCCATGTCCATGTATGGTTTACATAATTTTACATTACAATTTATAAGGCAGTACAGTTTTGAATCCATATAGTTATCTGACAAAATGTAAGTTTCCTTTCTACTTTTTTGATCATTCAAAAATAATGGCAAATCTCACTTCAATGTTCCGTGTTTCACAGACAAGCACTGATATAACATTAATATAATGCTATGATTTTACTGTTATAATATGCCTTATGTAGTCTGAATATGCAAGAATTACTAATTTTTAATTATTGCATGCATTGTATTATATTAGATAAAATGTGAACTAATGATTTGGTCATTTTAAATCATAAAGCTTGTAAAACATTAAACATACATTAATTTTTGGTTATGGTCAAATTTAAGTTTTAGGAAACATGATATAAAGAATTATGCCGTCTTCAATTTTAGAATGATGTACATGTACAGACATGTTTTCTTTACATTTATACGGCTGTTAGCCACAGTACTCTGGAAAAGTACTTCTTTGACCTGAAATGACCAGTGTTTGGCATTAATTAACTTATCTATATCATATGTTTCAGCAGTAATAAGCAGCTTGCATAGCATGAACCGTTTGGCTCAGAAATAGACTTAACCCTTGATGTCATGCCAAAATGATGGGATGAACATTTATATGTGATGATTTTTTATTTCAAATACGTTTAAATTTGGTTTTCTTGAACCATCAAATTTGGGGATCAATGGTCAATAAAAGTTCAGACCTGATGAATGGATCATAATTTTATTATAAATTTGACTTGCATTTCATTTTTCAAAATGTGGTCTGTTACTCTTTCCAAAAAGGAGTTTCATCTGTCAATCATAAAGCATGTTGTCATAGATTGGTTGGGAACTGATCAGTGCAATGAATTGTGTTGTTTTGACTGCCATTTTTAGTAAAATAATTTTAAGTTAGTTACTTAGTAATACTCAGTGTTAATTTAGTGTATTGATATATTATGTGTGCCATCAAAATAAAACCAAGCGGAACAAATTGTAAGGAAGGGTGAGCTTACCCAAAATCTATAACAATATGACCATTAAAGATGTAAGTGAAGTTTTGTATTTGATATGCATTTCATCCAGACCATGTGCAATGTACATTTACATTCAATTTGTAACTGGGATTTCATTGCAGTTTCGAAGGGACCTTCATATCTGGTGCCAAAGACAAATAAAAGTATTACTGTACTTTGCTTCTTTCATAACTGTGACCCGTTTTTGTTGCAATCTGGTGGGATATTCTCCCACTCATCAACTATTCACATTTGTAAAGACTGATGTCCTTGCACTTATCAAAGTAGCATTGACCACAGCAATCTGCACCATCCCACAGGTCCACATGTCCGGTAGCAGTCTCGAAGTCACAGTCCTTGAATACAATGATTCCCTGGTGGCCCTGTTGAGAGATACCATATAATATTACTACAATATTCATTCACATTTTGATTTATTGTCATTAATATAATTTTTTAATATAATATCCAGTATTTCTTGGCATTTATCTGCTCCTGTTCAGTTCTGTATCAATTCATCATTCACCTACAAGCCTATTAGCCTCTTTAATGGATCTGTATGGAAAACATATTATTGCTGTTGTGTTTTTTCTTGCTGATATTGAAATGATGATTTTTGCCAATGAGCAGCGTATCTCTAACTAATATGATTTGTGTCAATGAAGGTTAGACATCCAGGTAATGAGATACGCCAAATAGCAGTTACTCAAACATTATGATATGATTTTGGAAAAGGTCAGATGCTTGAGACACCATCCGACATCTTCAGTCAGTGATATTTGGACCATTAGCTTGTTTCTCTAATAAAGACATATGTAATTGGATTGATCTTTACCGCATAGTCCGCCTGATTCTTTCCAGTGATGGCTGGGGCACCTATGGTCTCCTGCAGGTAGCAGCACATAGTTGCAACACGGATGAAGTATGGATTCCTGTTCCTGTCCCTCACTCCAGCCCAGTTTTCTCTGCATTCATCTGGCACCTCCATTGTCATTCCTAAAACAGTCGGGAAAATTGTGTTATGCAGTTATCATTTTGTAGGTAGATTAAAGACATTGATTGAATGCATAATGTCTTTGGGTATTCAAATTGTGTGTCCCCAACTGATTTACAAAATGTATACTATAGGTGTTAATAGGGGACATGGCCAAGGAAGTTGGCATTATCCATGACCATGTAATGTAATCAATGAATCGTTAAATTTTTTTCAGGAAGCTTGGCATGAATATGTGCTATCAAAGATGTCGCATGTCGATTGAAAGAGGTACATGATAGCTAGTATTTTAGTCTGCAACAAGAATTTCAAATGTAGGATTTTTTAGCCTAGTGTCTAGACTTGTTATCTTTTGTCTGCTCTGGACGGGTTGACAGTTGGGAGCGGACCAAAGCTAACAAGGCTGGGCACTAGGCTAGGAATTCCTGATGGTGCAAGACTACATGAAGGTCACCAGACAAATTAATTGTTGCATTCCCAGTCAACTGTGAAAGTACATGCAAATTGTAGTTACAAATATCTAAACTTTAATTACTTACCACTCTTAGTAATGGCGTAGCTGACACGCATTGCACAAGTGTTTTTGTTTGCCAGATTTTTCAGCCAGGCATCCAAACCCTCCCGATCTACGATATTATCCCAAGTGAGGGCAGGAGGGGGATAATTGCCTTTCAAGTCTCTAAAGGCTGGCCATTCTGAAAAACAAAAACTGTGATTCATGAGGAATGACCAAACATGCTGGCATTTTGGTATTTGTGCGGTATTTGCCTTGCGTGGGGACAGAGGCATATTGTTTTATGTTTACAATCTCTGAAAATATTTAAAGAATGTTACGTTTATTCCCAAGAAAAGCGTTTTAAGGTAGCCTTCAGCAGTGTAGTTTTCGGGTGGAAAATGATCTTGGCCAGGTAGAACGACAATGTCGATGAAGATAAACATGATGATTTTATGGAACGATGATCAATGCTTGAAATTCTATCGCAAGTAAGAACAACATTATAGCTGTTCACTTTAGAGGGTTTGGTTTCACCTTTCCAGAGTAAGAAGGACACATAGCTGAAGAGACCATAAGCACATAATGTTTTAGATTACATAATCTGTCGCCATTGTCATATTTGTATCACAACTTTTGTTATTATAGAAATTTCTACGACGGATGACCAGGATAAAGAGGTGACCGCACCTATAGGCAGGTTTGGCTAATACTGAACTGGAATAGGATGTCCTCAACTTGGTACACAAAATATTTGAGACATTCCAAGGATTTTATACACAGATTTTAGCTTTGCTTGCCGTGGTAAATGTGAGGCATCCTATAAAATAGGTGCCGAGTGTCCTTGTCTGGCGTTCAAAGGGAAAAGCAATAGATAAAAGTTATCTACATTCTGGAGCAGTAAGTTCTTCACCTATAGCGCCATCAACTTCAGCATCTTCCTCTGTAGGTGTTTCGTTTGTAGATGTTTCATCTGTATCTTCTTCACATTTGTAAAGCCTGATGTCATCGCACTTATCAAAGTAGCATTGACCACAGCAATCTGCACCATCCCACAGGTCCACATGTCCGGTAGCAGTCTCGAAGTCACAGTCCTTGAATACAATGATTCCCTGGTGGCCCTGTTGAGAAATACCATATAGGACCATATATGTGAGACAATGTAGCTGAGGTGGATCTAGGGAGGAGCTACGTTGTGCTTTATTGTCATTCATATATGGTATTGCTTTGCATAATACATAACACTATAATGCAAGCAATTATTAAGTCATAGCCTTATTGCCTTCAAGTTTTTAGCTTATTTATTAGTACAATCTCAGGTTTTGTCATTTTCTTGTAATTACAATGTACCAGGTTTAGATCAATTCATCATTCACCTACTAGTCTAATGGCCTCTTAATGGATCTGTAAGGAGACCTTTGAAAAATAGCTATAACAGTTGTATTATTTCCATGCTGACACTGAAATGACAATTTTTGCCAATGAGCATGATTTGCGTTGTTGAAGGCATCCAGGTAATAAGGTACTCCAAATAGCAGTTACTCAAACATTACGATATGTCGATGTAGGTTAGACATCCAGGTAATAAGATACGCCAAAAATAGTTACTCAAGCAACTGGATATGGTTTTGAAACGGTCAGACGTTTCTTTGGAATCCAAATTGTCTTCAGTCTGAATTGTCTTACAACCTTTCCTATTGGACATCTGAAATTGTCTTCATTCATAGTTAGAGTATAAAAGACCTGTTTCTTCCAGATCTCTTCAGTGTCACTGACGAAGGATAGTGGATTCTATCCGAAACGTCTGACCGTTTCAAAAACATATCCATTACGATATGATTTTGGAAAAAGGTCAGATGCTTCAGACACCATCCGATGTCTCTCGTCAGTGATACTTAGACCAGCAGCTTGTTTCTCTAATTAAGACATATGTTATTGTCTTGCTCTTTACCGCATAGTCCGCCTGATTCTTTCCAGTGATGGCTGGGTCACCTATGGTCTCCTGCAGGTAGCAGCACATAGTTGCAACACGAATGAAGTATGGATTCCTGTTCCTGTCCCTCACTCCAGCCCAGTTTTCTCTGCATTCATCTGGCACCTCCATTGTCATTCCTAAAGTTTTTAAAATTATTTCTTCTATCATTTCATACCATATTTAGTAGGTAGATTGTGTCTTTCCGTCAATATTTTGAACCTCCTTACTTCGGCTGTGTACAAATAACTTATTATGTTAGATTAAAAAACACAGGTACAGGTACAGTATACATGTACATGCTTTACATATTGATCCAGATCTGGCTCTGGACCTACATGCATACAATTATGAATCATTATCTGTAAATTGTTATCATTAGAGGTGGGTACTGGTACGGTATGGCAGTTCAAAACCGTTTTTTTACCGCCTACCGGTCAAGTTAAATGGGACCTAAAAAAAATTAGTGGATGTTGGACCGACTCGAAAATGAACAGCCTACATCAGCACTTGTGTGGCTAATACAGGTCAAAGAGCGAGGTAGAGGAGAGTTGATAGTCATTTTTACCAAGCTTCTAACGTCAAACTTTGTCAAACAGAATCATTTGTTGCGAAATGGACCATTGTTTTGAGTATCGTCAATTCATAAGTTTTCACAGATATTTAGGTCCAGCTAGACATGATCCTCTGGACCTGGATTATAAATGGACCTGAATTTTCTTTACCGATACCCACCCCTAGTATACATGCATGTACCCCTTCTGTCTTTTAAGGAGTTAATTGTCATCTTTTCACTGACATTTACAAATTTGTGTCTCAAAACAAATCTGGCAAATTATCAAAATTGTCCTCTTTGAGATAAATTTACCAAGTCTTAAAAAGTGATGTCCACTAATGATGTCCGTTTATTTGTTTAGACAGAGGTATTGTACACTAGGTGTTCAGGCCCAGACCATTACTTGAACTACATGTTCATGATATATTTTACAGGTACAGAATTGGGTAGTACACAGTCCTATACCTCACCCAGTAAGACAAAATAGCCAAGGAAATACTAAGTAGCCTTCATCAATTGATTACATGAAATAGTATGTAATGTAGACTGCAAGAGGTTCTTGGTACATGTACATAAACTGTGTACAATATTGACCGAAGGAGGCCACAGTAAGACTCCCAGAGCAAGAATTTCTGATATTGCATAATACAACCACTTTTTCACCAGACTAATGAACAGTAAGTATTCCCAACCTATTGTGTGTATCTAAACTTTTATTACTTACCACTTTTAGTGATGGCATAGCTAGCACGTATAGCACAGGAGTTGTCTACCTTGCCCTTCAGCCAGGCATCCAAACCCTCCTGTTCTACGATATCATCCCCGCTGAGGGTAGAATCGGGATAATTGTTTTTCAAGTTTCTAAACGGTGGCCAGGCTGAAAACAAAACAAACCAGTGATTTGTCAGGAATAACTAGAAATCCAAGCATTTGGTATTTGTTCAGTCAACTTATTGTTGATAATTTTTGGCAACACCTTTGGAGCGGGGTATTTTTTTTTACAATTTACGATTGCTCTGAACGTATTCTAAAATTGCACAGATGTATTCCCTACTACATTTTTTCTAACTTTTAATGATAGTTTTTGGCAGTGGGGGTTTGGGGAAGAAAATGCAAGCGCTATTTCTGGCAAGTAGGAACAACTATAATTACGGTAGCCCCTTGTTCAATCCTGTTCAGGTTTTTCTCTACACCTTTCCAGGGAAATAGGGGCGCATAAAGAAACCATACGCACATGATGTTGCATAATCCGTCGCCATAGTGATTTCGTATACATCTCTTGTTGTAATATATCTAAGAATTTGTTGGTGGAAATAGGCTATGTTTATTCATGTTTTAAACAAGATAACACGCGTCTCCTTGACCAGTCCTAGCTCAACAAGAGTTTGGATACCTCATACCTCCATGAAATATTCTGATTATACAAATGATTTCTACATCTGTATAATTTATGCTTGGTTATGCACTCCTTTAAGCAACTTACACAATGTTGACAATCCAATCATTTACTACATGTACTTAGATGAATTAGAACACTTTCACATCAATTTATGCCATATCATGCAAATTAGGGGTATTGATTGATATTTGCTAATATTCCACCTACCACAAACTACATATGTTACAGGTATATGAGTCCTATAATGGAAAACACTGTAAATGTCGATTTTTCTCATTAAGTATGCAAATTAAGTCCAAATTTTCATAATTTGCACCTCATTATGCACAGCTCTGCCAAAGATACCTGCATGCTAAATATCATGGAAATTCATAATTCCTATACTTGTTATGCTCCTTTGAAGATTTTGATAAAATTTCCCCTGCAGTTCCAGAACAAGCTGCTAGGGGGCCCAAACATACATCACTTAAATAAATAAACTTCTTCCTTACAAGCTATCTGCCACCAATAAATCAAAATCATAGCATGTCCAGGTAAAAAAGACGTTCTGCTGCAGTACCAAAGTCACACACCAGGGAGCCCAAAATCGACCCTGACCTTCATCTTTCCAACACCTGCCTACATACCAAATATTCTTACAATCCATCGAGATGTTTAAAGCTATGGTGACCACAAATATCCGGAAACACAAACACACATACAGACACACACAGAGATAGACGCACCAAAAACTATACCTCCATTTTTCATGGAGGTAATTATTACCAGACAAGCGAAAAGTTTCGGGATCATTCCCTGTCTGTCATCACTGCCTGCGGACGTTAATCATCGCCCACCCACAACCGTGACAACAAACAATACGATTGTACATATATAGTTCTTCCTCCAGTGTTTTTTTTTTGTCTAAAAGAAAATGATATTTACACCCAGTCAGGCGTGATACTTGTGCATAAATACTATTCAGATTTAAAAGTATTAATTGCGTTTTTATTAGGGAAGACAAGGGGGAAAACATTGAGAAATCTTGTCTACAATTTTGCAAAGTCTGGAGTAGTAGGTTCTTCACCTATAGCGTCATCATCTTCAGCATCTTCCTCTGTAGGTGTTTCGTTTGTAGATGTTTCATCTGTATCTTCTTCACATTTGTAAAGCCTGATGTCATCGCACTTATCAAAGTAGCATTGACCACAGCAATCTGCACCATCCCACAGGTCCACATGTCCGGTAGCAGTCTCGAAGTCACAGTCCTTGAATACAATGATTCCCTGGTGGCCCTGTTGAGAAATACCATATAGGACCATATATGTGAGACAATGTAGCTGAGGTGGATCTAGGGAGGAGCTACGTTGTGCTTTATTGTCATTCATATATGGTATTGCTTTGCATAATACATAACACTATAATGCAAGCAATTATTAAGTCATAGCCTTATTGCCTTCAAGTTTTTAGCTTATTTAATAGTACAATCTCAGGTTTTGTCATTTTCTTGTCATTACAATGTACCAGGTTTAGATCAATTCATCATTCACCTACTAGTCTAATGGCCTCTTAATGGATCTGTAAGGAGAACATTTGAAAAATAGCTATAACAGTTGTATTATTTCCATGCTGACACTGAAATGACAATTTTTGCCAATGAGCATGATTTGCGTTGTTGAAGGCATCCAGGTAATAAGGTACTCCAAATAGCAGTTACTCAAACATTACGATATGTCGATGTAGGTTAGACATCCAGGTAATAAGATACGCCAAAAATAGTTACTCAAGCAACTGGATATGGTTTTGAAACGGTCAGACGTTTCTTTGGAATCCAAATTGTCTTCAGTCTGAATTGTCTTACAACCTTTCCTATTGGACATCTGAAATTGTCTTCATTCATAGTTAGAGTATAAAAGACCTGTTTCTTCCAGATCTCTTCAGTGTCACTGACGAAGGATAGTGGATTCTATCCGAAACGTCTGACCGTTTCAAAAACATATCCATTACGATATGATTTTGGAAAAAGGTCAGATGCTTCAGACACCATCCGATGTCTCTCGTCAGTGATACTTAGACCAGCAGCTTGTTTCTCTAATTAAGACATATGTTATTGTCTTGCTCTTTACCGCATAGTCCGCCTGATTCTTTCCAGTGATGGCTGGGTCACCTATGGTCTCCTGCAGGTAGCAGCACATAGTTGCAACACGAATGAAGTATGGATTCCTGTTCCTGTCCCTCACTCCAGCCCAGTTTTCTCTGCATTCATCTGGCACCTCCATTGTCATTCCTAAAGTTTTTAAAATTATTTCTTCTATCATTTCATACCATATTTAGTAGGTAGATTGTGTCTTTCCGTCAATATTTTGAACCTCCTTACTTCGGCTGTGTACAAATAACCTATATTATGTTAGATTAAAAAACAAAGGTACAGGTACAGTATACATGTACATGCTTTACATATTGATCCAGATCTGGCTCTGGACCTACATGCACACAATTATGAATCATTATCTGTAAATTGTAATCATTAGAGGTGGGTACTGGTACGGTATGGCAGTTCAAAACCGTTTTTTTTACCGCCTACCGGTCAAGTTAAACGGGACCTAAAAAAAAATAGTGGATGTTGGACCGACTCGAAAATGAACAGCCTACATCGGCACTTGTGTGGCTAATACAGGTCAAAGAGCGAGGTAGAGGAGAGTTGATAGTCATTTTTACCAAGCTTCTAACGTCAAACTTTGTCAAACAGAATCATTTGTTGCGAAATGTACCATTGTTTTGAGTATCGTCAATTCATAAGTTTTCACAGATATTTAGGTCCAGCTAGACATGATCCTCTGGACCTGGATTATGCCTGGACCTGAATTTTCTTTACCGATACCCACCCCTAGTATACATGCATGTACCCCTTCTGTCTTTTAAGGAGTTAATTGTCATCTTTTCACTGACATTTACAAATTTGTGTCTCAAAACAAATCTGGCAAATTATCAAAATTGTCCTCTTTGAGATAAATTTACCAAGTCTTAAAAAGTGATGTCCACTAATGATGTCCGTTTATTTGTTTAGACAGAGGTATTGTACACTAGGTGTTCAGGCCCAGACCATTACTTGAACTACATGTTCATGATATATTTTACAGGTACAGAATTGGGTAGTACACAGTCCTATACCTCACCCAGTAAGACAAAATAGCCAAGGAAATACTAAGTAGCCTTCATCAATTGATTACATGAAATAGTATGTAATGTAGACTGCAAGAGGTTCTTGGTACATGTACATAAACTGTGTACAATATTGACCGAAGGAGGCCACAGTAAGACTCCCAGAGCAAGAATTTCTGATATTGCATAATACAACCACTTTTTCACCAGACTAATGAACAGTAAGTATTCCCAACCTATTGTGTGTATCTAAACTTTTATTACTTACCACTTTTAGTGATGGCATAGCTAGCACGTATAGCACAGGAGTTGTCTACCTTGCCCTTCAGCCAGGCATCCAAACCCTCCTGTTCTACGATATCATCCCCGCTGAGGGTAGAATCGGGATAATTGTTTTTCAAGTTTCTAAACGGTGGCCAGGCTGAAAACAAAACAAACCAGTGATTTGTCAGGAATAACTAGAAATCCAAGCATTTGGTATTTGTTCAGTCAACTTATTGTTGATAATTTTTGGCAACACCTTTGGAGCGGGGTATTTTTTTTTTACAATTTACGATTGCTCTGAACGTATTCTAAAATTGCACAAATGTATTCCCTACTACATTTTTTTCTAACTTTTAATGATAGTCTTTGGCAGTGGGGGTTTGGGGAAGAAAATGAAAGCGCTATTTCTGGCAAGTAGGAACAACTATAATTACGGTAGCCCCTTGTTCAATCCTGTTCAGGTTTTTCTCTACACCTTTCCAGGGAAATAGGGGCGCATAAAGAAACCATACGCACATGATGTTGCATAATCCGTCGCCATAGTGATTTCGTATACATCTCTTGTTGTAATATATCTAAGAATTTGTTGGTGGAAATATACTATGTTTATTCATGTTTTAAACAAGATAACACGCGTCTCCTTGACCAGTCCTAGCTCAACAAGAGTTTGGATACCTCATACCTCCATGAAATATTCTGATTATACAAATGATTTCTACATCTGCATGATTTATGCTTGGTTATGCACTCCTTTAAGCAACTTACACAATGTTGACAATCCAATCATTTACTACATGTACTTAGATGAATTAGAACACTTTCACATCAATTTATGCCATATCATGCAAATTAGGGGTATTGATTGATATTTGCTAATATTCCACCTACCACAAACTACATATGTTACAGGTATTTGAGTCCTATAATGGAAAACACTGTAAATGTCGATTTTTCTCATTAAGTATGCAAATTAGGTCCAAATTTGCATAATTTGCACCTCATTATGCACAGCTCTGCCAAAGATACCTGCATGCTAAATATCATGGAAATTCATAATTCCTATACTTGTTATGCTCCTTTGAAGATTTTGATAAAATTGCCCCTGCAGTTCCAGAACAAGCTGCTAGGGGGCCCAAACATACATCACTTAAATAAATAAACTTCTTCCTTACAAGCTATCTGCCACCAATAAATCAAAATCATAGCATGTCCAGGTAAAAAAGACGTTCTGCTGCAGTACCAAAGTCACACACCAGGGAGCCCAAAATCGACCCTGACCTTCATCTTTCCAACACCTACCCACATACCAAATATTCTTACAATCCATCGAGATGTTTAAAGCTATGGTGACCACAAATATCCGGAAACACAAACACACATACAGACACACACAGGGATAGACGCACCAAAAACTATACCTCCATTTTTCATGGAGGTAATTATTACCAGACAAGCGAAAAGTTTCGGGATCATTCCCAGTCTGTCATCACTGCCTGCGGACGTTAATCATCGCCCACCCACAACCGTGAACAACAAACAATATGATTGTACATATATAGTTCTTCCTCCAGTGTTTTTTTTTTGTCTAAAAGAAAATGATATTTACACCCAGTCAGGCGTGATACTTGTGCATAAATACTATTCAGATTTAAAAGTATTAATTGCGTTTTTATTAGGGAAGGCAAGGGGGGAAAACATTGAGAAATCTTGTCTACAATTTTGCAAAGTCTGGAGTAGTAGGTTCTTCACCTATAGCTTCATCATCTTCAGGCGAAGGTGTTTCACGTGGTGTTTCCTCTGAAGGTGTTTCATGTGGTGTTTCACGTGTAGGTGTTTCACCTGGTGTTTCACGTGTAGGTGTTTCGCGTGTAGGTGTTTCACGTGTAGGTTCCTCACTTGTAGATGCTTTGCAAATAAACTTGAATTCCTTACTGAAAAATAATGTGGCAGATATACATATCCAGCTAAACAAATGGAACAGAAATACATTCAATACAAGGGGCACAAAATCTAGTCATTTTGAGGTCCAATGAAGACCTATTCACATACTAAATGTAAACCCAATTCAACCTTACCTTCTAAAGCTATGTTGGTCTTCTACACATACATGCACACACCACACACACACACCGCACCACACGCGCGCGCACACACACACACACACACACACAAACACACAAACACACACAAACACATCACACACACAAACACACAACACGCACACAACACACACACACAAACACACAACACGCACACAACACACATACAAACACACTCACTCACACACACACACACACAGAAGTGCTGCCGATAACATAATCCTCATGGTGAAGGTAGTAACTGAATTAATTGGAAATTGCAAGTATTGAACATTGGTTCTAACTCTGCACTCTGCCAGTAGTCAACTAGTGCCGATTCAGCGCTGATCCAGTACCTAGAAAAGAAAGGAAAACAAGATTGGCAATGCTATATGACAAAATACATTTCCATGGCGACGTTGGGTGTTGTAGGGGTTGTGCTCAATTTGCAAGAATTCTAGGAATGTATCCACAAGAATGCTAGTCCACAGGCATGTTTGGAATGTTAGATGTTAGACCTGAGGAATGTTACTGGGAGGAATTTGGGTCATACACTCTCCCTGGAGCTTTTGTATTAGAAAAGTCAGTCAGCCAAACGTGATGTACAAATTGAGCAAGTAATGAAAGTTGTATATTTAATACTATCAGGTAGACTTTGCACAATTCCTCCCATTTCCTTGGATGTTTTAATGTGCAATTATCCGACATTGGCAACTTTTCTTCGTGCAGATAGTCCTTATTTTCGGAACTACAAACTACATTAAAAATACCTTTAAATGTGTTGTATTTCATTTATGTCATACCCACCTGAGAAAACCCATGTTTTGATGCAAAATGCGCCAGAAGTTGAACAAATTTGGGGCCCTCGAACAAAAAGTGTTGCAACAGCGTCCGAATCAGGTATTCGAATTGCTTCGAAGTGCCGTATTCGGCCCGCTCGAAACAGTTCGATTTATTCGAATGGAGCCTGTGTGATACGCCTTTCGAACCTGTGCGATACGAAAACGTACGGCCCGGTCCGGTGTGACAGCGATCTCGCCCCCCCGGCGATCTCGCCCCCCCCGGGGGGCGAGATCACTAGCGTTTTCGCCCCCCTTTAGCGTTTTCGCCCCCCCCCCTCCCAGAGCAGCTGGCTACTACATATTACAGGTGCGCAACCTGGTACTATACTGCACCTGGGGAGTAACGTATATGGTGTGTTACCTGGTACCTATATGGCACCTTATTACCGTAAGATGTCATACCTCGAAAGTCAATATTATATTGTTCGGTGCAAACATGACATTGAAATGAAAAAAGACAATTTTTGCAGCTGAGGTGGCATAAAACAGTGCTACTGCGAACGTATAAATCAACACCGTCTATGGTACGGAATACGTCAGCTATATGTTTTCAATTTGTCACAGTGTTTTCTTTCTTGTGCTGGAAACATTTCCAAAGCACTAACAAAAACACACGTGAATAATAGTTTCTCATTATAAACACTATCTACGCGCAAGTTGATATAGCTGTTGCTAAATGCTACACAAACACTGGTAAAATACCTGTCTTAAGAAACACGGGTAAATGCATCAGTTCCTAAATACTAGAAAAGACAGTCATGTTGGAGGTGAAGATATCCCTTGGCCAGGTGCATATACCAAAATGTGCGTTATTCTAATTAATACCTAATATTTGCATAATTAATAAAGACATTACATAGTTCTTTTGTGGTCACTTCATTGTAGAGACTTCATATTGGAGATATATAGGTTGCTTGAGGACAGGTGAATACAATGAAATACATCTTATGTCAAGACTCAGGTATATGCAATAATGGGAATACAAGGGACCAAACCCTCCTTGTCTGAAACAAGTTCAACTATCTTATTACCATGTAATTACGTTAATATTGATACTATGAATGGAGTTATGTATCAAACTCGTGTACTTATATCATTCTGAAACTACATTGTGTGATTTATACCAATCAACTTCTAAAATGTCATGTAAACCCGTTTTTTTTTGGGGGGGGGGCGAAATCGCTAAAGGGGGGCGAGGTAGGGGGGCGAGATCACTAGCCGGGGAGGGCGAGATCGCTAGTGATTTCGCCCCGGGGGGGCGAGATCGCTAGTGATTTCGCCCCCGGGGGGGCAAGATCACGGGGGGGGCGAGAACGCTGTCACACCGGAACACCCGTATCGAACGTTTTCGCGTCACAGGTATGACATAATAAATTTTATGTTTTACATGTTACACATGATTATGCATTATTGTGTGAGTGCGTATACCAGTGTGTGATATATGCCATAAAAATACATTTCGCTCAGAATATAATTACCATTTGCCATTATTCAAAATTATTATGACCTTCATATGTAACACTTCCTGTCTAACTATGTTATATGGCTTTCCCTATCTAGGACTATTTTTCTATGACAAATACCTCCAGTCCAGGGAGCCAACATGACTACTACTATACAGCATGAGCCACTTTCCACCATTGCATTTCTCATGATTACCGAGATATCAGCACATCCTGTATAGATCTTTTGAATGACTTACATACCAAACTACACGTGGACTATTAGCATTCCTATTTCTGAGGGACTTACATACCAAAGATGCATGTTGATTACTATCATTCCTGTGGAAATATTCCGGCACAATACCTAGAGTTTTTTTAACTGAACACAATTATATACCATTTGGCTCGCCCCTAGGGTGTCGCCAATATGAGTAGATGATTGTATTTGGATATAAAGAAATTGACTATAGGAAAAAATATACTATGGATAAACATATCTAGAAGCTTAAGATTGTCTCATTTCAGTGTTTTACGACTGTTTTTGCAACATAACAATTACAGTTCTTACCTGTTTTCTACTACAGTACCTAACTTTTCACTTAAAACCTGAAAATCCAAAATTTGCAAAAAACAACACAATTGTGATATCCGGATCTGCTCGGAGATTGGGATACACACAGTACTAAGTTATGTGTTGGATATAGATATAAGTTGTCAATGGATGACATACACGCAACGCGAGGCATAGTTGTCGATGATGGCCCTCGTAGCGTCGTCGTCAACTTCGAGCAGTTCGCCCCCCGAGGCCTCGCACGTGGCTATGGCCTGGCGGGAGTTTTTGGCCACTTTGGAGAAGTAGTAGCAACTTCCGTCAATCTCCTGGTATCCAGCAGCGCAGTCTGCGACATGATATTAGTATCTTATCAGATATTAGTATTTAATCACTCTTTGTTCTTATAATCATTTTCAGTCACATCCTGGTCTTTGTTAGGGCAGCGGTTATTGTAGATTCAGTCATTTTCGAATGACTCATTTCGCCGTCAAGCCACACAAACTTGATTTTATGGATGCCATCCGCCGCGCGCATTACTTCTCACCTTTACGAAAAAATTACCCCCTCTGAGGCTCCACGTAAGTCCAGAACATGTCGACTCATTGACGCAAAAGGCTAGCATGTGTCGGCTTGTGTAAAATGAAGCAAACTAATTTTGTCAAACCCTTAGTCAAACTGCCCTTATGTGTGTTTTCTCATATATCATCCACACCCTCGGAGCCATATACCTTTCTTCCAATCGCGTATTTCTTTTTACTTTGCTTTCTGCAACACCCATGTAGAATCAACTTTAACCATTAACCATCGCGTACGTATGCATGCGCGTGTGTGTTTAACACTTCCATTTCTCAAAAAGTCACTAATATTCATATGTTTCCTACAAGAAAATTATAAGACAAACCTTGCGCTGTCGCCACTGGTATGGCGAGAAGCACAAGGCACAACAGGAGTTTCTTTTCCATCTGGAAAAAAAATCATTATGTAGTAAAGATTATGTAGCATCCACGTTCTTCTTCCTCCTCTCACTTTTATTGCCGTCAATTGGTAGTCACCTTTTCCCCATCATAACCTATGCCCGTTTCATTTAATTTGGAACAACTGTCAATTGAAATCCCTAAATAACCTGTTTATGAAAACAACAGTTGTAGGTTACCCCGCGGATAAAGGTGAAATACCGTTACAGTACAGATAGACATTTATCCAACGTAGGAGGCTATTTTCAGGTACCGTAGATTAATGGCTGAGGCTTTTAGTGACAAAGCAGGCGACAGCTAGATATAACGTTACACCAATTTTTGTTGTTACTGATTTTCAAAAGGATGTCGCCTTCAAAGATATCAAGTGACCGTAGGTAACATACTCTGTGACATAATTATGGCTAATGTCGGTTGTGATGTTTTCTGTGGTGTATTTCTCGGTGTTTATATCGCATACAGAACACATCACATCAGCTTATACCAAAAACGTATTTAAAAGCTAACATACCTATCACTGCCAAATTTAAAACACAGTCCTGTACGCATTAACAGCGAAATCAGCGTCTCAATCGAACGACACCAAATGAAAACAAGCACAGGTCGAGCACAAAACGTACAGACATAACAATCTGTGTGTATGGTTCAAACATAATCACCGTCCATAACAGTCCCTTTCTGTTCCTGATCATAACGCCTTTCTTTCGGTGAGCCGGAACGAAACATACTCAACCTATGTCGTATACAACGCACACGCTCCTCCAAGTGCTACAAATATAAGGTACACAAATAATTTCATAAAGTTTGAGTTCCCACCGACAATGGCTAATTCTGTGTATATGCGAAATATATAATTTCCATT
>NC_049986.1:9725243-9753780 GCF_000003815.2 Branchiostoma floridae | reverse complement strand
TATAATTTCCCTCCAAGATCATACCCCTTCTGTCCCTGCTATTTCCCTCTACTTTCGGTGTTCCGGTCACAAAAGACACGTTCCTACCCGACAGATTAAGAGCATGGCCACCCCACCTATATAGTAGTGAATCGCATACAAGACACATCACATCAGCTAATACAAAAAACCTACTTAAAAGCTACGATACCTATCACTGCCAAATTTAAAACACAGCTAATTCAGCGTCTCAATCGAACGACACAAATGAAACAACAACAGCGCTTCACAATGGATACTTGAGACGCACACCTCGTTTAAAAGTAGGTCAATCACAGCTGTGGAAATAACCCCATATCTGCTTCGAGATAAGTAATTGTCAGACCCCAGCGTCTATAAGCCAGCTGGTCTACAATACCAGGGAAATAGGGGTGACATCTCAAATTATTACATCGATAATGAAAATAGCTACCGCGAAAAAAAAGGTTCCCAAAGATCAAACACGTTTTAACCATAACATGCATATGACTATCAACCGCGCAAAATGTTAACAGTATGCTATGTCAAACCAACCTCAATATTGGAAACGCAAAGCCCGAACGAGATTGCATATTCCGACGAGGCCAACATCTGCTTGACGGTATCAAATAGCTACAACGCTTAAGGCACAATCATAAGGAAGACCTGAACCACTATACCGGACGGCGTAGGGGTGAAAACTGAAATTATTACATCCATAATAAAAACAGCTACGGCGAAAAAAAAAACAACGTGCATCATTTCCTAACCGAGTACAGACGACATGCCAATCCACATGCGATTGCGGCATACGGAACATAGAGATATAGGTGCGAACACCCAACGCACAAAGTGATTACAATACTCTGTTACTGGAGGTTACCCTCCAGTGTCACAGAGTAACAATAGTGATCTGAGTTTCGGTACATATTCATGAAGGGCTTTACACTTTACCTTCATCCCCCGAAATTTGAGTTTTGCCACTTGTTCCTGGGTCTTCGGTCTTGACCACCTATCGTAAGTCTTTTTTGCCTTTACTTCTCTGTACTAGTTACTATTTTGTTTTGTTATCTATATCGGTCATTTTCCCACAGGAACTCTGTAATGGACACTTATCTCAATGAAGAAACATATAACGTTACCAAAATTGTTTGACCGACAGTGCCCTTATAAGATTCAAGAGAAAGTCCCAAGTGTCAAACCTCTCCATGGAAAAGAGTCCAACATACTTATGGAGAAGATGGTAATCCGGTCAAAGTGAAGCGTTCACTGCACAACTAGAAATTTGAAAGGATGGCCATGGGATGACAAAAGAAGAGGTTATAACTGACATTTGCATGTCGTCTACGTTTTACTTCTCTGTCCATAAAACTGCAAAGATCATCAGAAAAAGCTCGTTTTCAAAAGATAGATTCAGCTAGAAATGGAACCGAAAATCAGGAACTTATAACCGCTGACTATCAGTTCTAAGCTATTTCATC
The DNA here is from genome assembly GCF_000003815.2 of Branchiostoma floridae. Lineage (NCBI taxonomy): Eukaryota > Metazoa > Chordata > Leptocardii > Amphioxiformes > Branchiostomatidae > Branchiostoma > Branchiostoma floridae. The sequence goes on along the minus strand of NC_049986.1, from coordinate 9,752,302 downwards.
GCAATTAAATCCATATGGGAACGTGTTGTATCCACCTTACTTCTGGATACAGCCAACCATGTCTATAGCGATACTGGAGAAATGTAGCCACTATAGACAGGTGGCCACTATAGAGAAATTGCTGATCAATTGACCACGAGCACTCTCCGTAAATGGCATCGTCCTGGACAAAAACAAAGATAAGGCAGAAACCCTTAATGACGTCTTTGTCAGAGTCACTAAGGAAGCTACGCATCCAAACTTTACAAGCAGGCTCCCTAAGTTCACTGATGAAGTACTCTCTACAATTCACGTCTCAGAGGAAGAAGTCCTGGGTGTGCTGCAAGGATTACATCCTAACAAGGCTCCAGGCCCCGATGGAATAACCAACCGACTCCTTAAGGAGGGAGCACCAGCCATCAGCGCCTCCCTTTGTCAGCTTTTCAACTTGTCACTCGCTACAGGACAAATACCAAAAGACTGGAAGCAATCAAACGTGTCGGCAATATACAAAAAGGGTGATCGGACTGATCCATCAAACTACAGACCGATCGCACTTCTGCCCACCGTAGCCAAAGTGTTGGAGAGAGTCGTTCACAACCGCCTGTACACTTATCTTACCGTCAACAATCTGTTAAACGTCAACCAGTCTGGTTTCAAAAAAGGGGATGGGACAGTCCTACAACTCCTGCGATTGGTTGACAACTGGGCCAAGTCCATTGATGACTCCAATGTCTCCTGTACGGCCGCCGTCTTTCTGGACGTCCGTAGAGCGTTCGATACTGTGTGGCACGATGGATTAACGTACAAGCTATCGCGTTACGGAGTTAGTGGACCACTCATCAGCTGGTTTAATCACTACCTCACAGGCCGCCAGCAGCGTGTGGTCATTAATGGTGCTACGTCGTCTTGGAGGTACACGTACGCGGGCGTCCCACAGGGCAGTATCCTTGGCCCGCTGTTATTCTTAGTCTACATAAACGACATCAAGGACTTACCTTGTACATCGGACATCAACAGTTTTGCTGATGACACGTCTTTGTCAAACTCGGGACCGACGGCCGAGCAGGTAGCCAGCACCACTAACTCCGACTTACAGCTTGTTTCTGACTGGTTTGATGTCTGGGGTCTAGAACTGCATCCAGGGAAGTGCAAGGTTATTTGCATCAAGTCTGCACGAAGCAGAGTTGTACTTCCTCCTATCTACATCTCAGGCCAGCTCATCGAACAGGTTCCCTTCTACTCGCATCTTGGTGTCACCTTACACCAGGCTTTGGGCTGGAACGACCACGCACAGAATACTTCCAGTAAGGCCAGAAAGGTACTTGGATACCTCTGGAGGTTGCGAGGCAAGTTGTCCAAGGAAGCACTGGAACTGGCTTACCTTACCCTTGTGCGACCTAGGCTGGAGTATGCCTCCATCCTCTTCACCAACATGAGTGTAGCCGCCTCCAAAGTACTAGAGCGCGTACAGTACCATGCAGGCCGCCTAGTTACAGGTGCAGCGCCAAGAACACCCTACTCGGACGTGCTTCAAGAGCTTGGATGGGACAGGCTCTCAACTAGGCGAGACTATCACCGTCTAGTCATCATGTACAAACTGGTTACCGGCACTGTACCACCCCACCTGCAACCACTCATCCCTCAAACAAGACAAACCCAAACCCAGCTTCGTCTGCGAAACTCTTCACACCTCCATATCCCTCGCTGCAGAACTACAACATACAGCAACAGCTTTATTCCATATACCTCCAGACTGTGGAACAACCTACCAAACCACATCACCGACTCCACCACTTTCCCACAGTTCAAAGCCCGTTGCAGAAGCCACCTCCTGTCAGGATTTTAATATTAAACCCGTATGATAGTATACTGACCTTCCACCTACTCCAATCTTTTAAGTTAGCTGACAAATGGTATAGATCAATCTGTATAGTTGCATGACACCTTTTAATCATTGATTATTTTATTGTATTATATTGTATGACTTCTTTGTATGTTCGTCCGTATTTTGTAGGTTCTGCCGCTACCAGCCCAAAGCTGCCTAGGCAGACCCTTGTAATGACATGTCTCATCGTCAATAAAGAAAGAAAGAAAGAAAGAGCAATAAGTTACACATGCTTTCAGTACCCACTAATCTTTCTCACCAAGTAACATTGTCTCGATCGTCTCGAAATTCAACTGACAAAGTCAAATCTACCGAAAATGATTGATATTGCCATGCCCAATGTGCGGAAATTCGCTGACAAAGACTTGCGGTCTAACGGTCAAGCCACGCGGACCTTCCGCTATCGTCCAAATGAACTTGTCGAGAACTCCAAATCCTCGCAAACTACGATCTTAAGCTCGGCACAGGGTGACATATGGCAGCCGTATGGTTGCAATAGGCAGTGTGTCTGTATCTATGGGACCAGAAATTGTGAGGCCGTGATTAGACAGGTGGCTGCTATAGAATATTTCTTAACGCTTAGGCCATAAGGCCACGAACTTATACCAATAATTCCAGGACATAAGGTTATAATGTAGCAGCCCTTATTTTGCGGTTGTTATAAATTTAAACAAATAGTGAAATAATCCTGTAACTAGACCGTAAAGGAAGAAAATATACAGAAAAAACAACATTCACTATTGCACTATAGCAATTGGCACTTATTTTCAACGTTTTGGTAACCGTTCAATTAACAAGATATGCTATTTGCCCATTGCCTACTTGCCCATTATCAATATTTTCTAACAGGCATTAAATAAGAAATTGTTGGCAACCTGCATATCAGGTATACAAGCTCATTGACTATTTTTCTTACAATCTCCTAACTTTTTGCTACACTTTTTTTAAAAATATACAATGTACATTAAGAAATATAGTCACCGAACACCCTTTCTCATTACTACATTATGACATCAAATCATTTTGACATACCTGCAAAGCAACAGTTCCAAAACATAAAACAACAAAATATATGTGCGGATATGTGCACCTACCATGAACATGTGGAGGCTCCCTGGATCTCTTGGTTTGTGGTATGTTCTTTGGTCTGGCTCTACTTTATACATAGAGTAGGAAGTAATATTGCTTGTGGATAGGTTAGCCAATAGCAATGAAGTATTTTGAAATCACATGCTAAAATAGTATGTTTCCATGGCAACGCCTGATTTATGATGACGCCATATCCGGTGTTGAATAGGCATATCTGGCCACGTTGGCTGCTTTCGCACAAGACGTTGTCACAAATATGCAACATATTATGACTTGTTTATGAAATATCACATGACGCTATTTCAGTCGGCTTTATCTATTATGAATTTCACATCTAAAGGGAAAGGCCCTCTCAGTTTTGTTTTTGCCGGACGTAAAACCTCTTAATTTTGTGTACATGTGCACGCATACAGTCTATCAAAGATGTACTGTACTACGAGTAAATTGGTTCGACATTTGGCTAATACTTTGAAGCATGTTTAGTGTATACTTGGCATTTTGTCCTACCTCGTTTGTAAAGGCCCGTCCACACTTGTGTTTATACTAGTATTTAAGTCCGTATGATTTTCGTATTAATATTTTTTTGGTTCAGGAATGAAGAAGGTTTTCTTCGGTTTGGTGTACAGGCTACTCCACCGAGGGTCAAAATTGTTAATACAGAACTCGTACGGACTTGGATATACGCAGAAATGTACTCTAAAACGCGGACACAAACATCAGTCAAAATCCCCTAACGTATACACAACATTTAACCCAGACGTTTTCAGTGTCACAAATTCTTACTCACCAGTATACCGCAATGGTAAATAGTACACAACTGTACGATGTAGTATGTCATGATCTATGTCTTTCCAGTGATTTATCTCATAAAGTTATTCACGTATTTGCAGCAATTCAATATTTCACAGAGACTTTATTTTGATCTTCAATATGGCAATATTGTCTGACGTTTTTGATCCACTTTATTTTGTCTTGGTATCACAAATGACGATTAACGTCAAACGTATGTGACAACATGAGATACACACGCAAGCTTTTGTTAAAGTTATCCTCCAAATTGATACAACATTTGTGTGTTATCAGTAATCTAATCTTCGGACAAAAGCAGTACATCTTTGTTGATGGTGGCAACACTTGGCCGAGTGATCTCTAACGAGACTGACAACACGGAGTGAAGTGGATTTGATGTGGCGGGTAGATTCAATGCGCTAACTTGACGGAACTTGTGGTGCCTCTTATATTTTGTCAGTCGCTGGGCTGTTAGGTTATTGACCTCTACGCCCCCGTCCCCAGTCGTTTTTTTTCTTGTTGGACAGGTGTCACAGCGATCTCACCCCCACGTGATCTCCCCCGTATTATAACGACAGATACGGCTCCCAAAATCTCATCGATTTGAGCTTTCATCACACCCCACCAACACAACAAGTATGAAACCAATCCATCCAGCCATTCTTGAGTAATCATCTACACAGACAGAGACACATAACAGAAAATATAACCTCCATTCCATGACATTTCATGGAGGTAATGAGCGCGCGGATACCATGAATATAGCGTGGTTTCGTGGTTAGCTTTCAGCACAGTTGACATAGTACATCAGATGAACGTTAGCATGTGTAACAGTGGGGTTCAAGTAGCGCCAACAACTACGCCAATCGGCTGATCAGCCCTTTTTAGCGTAGTGGTTAGCGCTGCTTTGTGATCTGCCTGCCCGGGTCCGATCCCAGGTGTCGGCATGTGTTTATTTCTATTTCTACTCCTTTCTTACGCATGCTTGTGGCACCCACTCACTTACTCAGTGTCAATACTTTTGAGTTTTGACACAAAATATAACATATCTTCATGATAGCAAACCATAACAAGTATTAGTCAATAAACACAGACGTTAGTCCGAAATATAGTCACTCTTCTAATGTTCTTCAACATGTTTTTATGCAAAATTTAATTTTGTTTTCTTCCCAGAAGAAATATTGGCCATTGATCCTGTCAATAGCCATGGAGTTCCCCATATGTAAGTAGCGTGGTCTTGCGGAAGTTCAACACGTTTTAACTCAATATCCTGAAATGGAAGTCATGATGGCAAAACATCCCAGGAGCGACGCCTTGCGGAATTTGAACACATTATATTTCAACTGCGTTTCCTGAACTTGAAGTCATGACGGCAAAGCAGTGTAGTAGTGACTCCTTGCGGAAGTTTAACAAATTACAGCTCCATATCCTGAACATTGAGTCATGATGGCAAAACAGAGTCCTGTCATGCTAAACATTGTTTGTGCCGCAGGTATGACTGTGTTTTTCTGGATTTGATATAAATTTATGACTTTGCTTTACTGAACCGGTAATTGACTGACTGGCATTTTATCTAAAAGCGTACAGTAGACATATGCCTCGTTTTGTGAAGTAAATTGTAAGTTTGGACATGTGTAGAATTGAAAATAAGCTCTGAGTATAATCGATATAGTTTCGCGTAGTTGTATCGTAGTGTGTTTACAGTAAGGGTCGTACCATTTAACCGCTCTGGGAAAGGACAGATAGAATTATTTTTGAATGAGGCGGCAAAGAAAAGGGCTAAAAGTTAAGACAAGGCAGATCCTTGAAAACGTGAAAACAGACTTCATGTTGTAGACTGCGACCAACCAACCACAAATATACTGTATATTAATGTACGGGCCCTATTGTTGATAGGGCGGGGGAAAGCTAAGGTTAGCCAAAATTGTCACCTATTATTCTACTACTGTTTTTAAAATACCTAAGGCAAACTATAACGTTACATCGTTTACACCTTCTGCAGTTTTCTACAAATGGTTCATGCGGCATCCGATGTAGAAGCTTCTGCAACTTTCACCATAAAAACAGAGACAGTGATTTTGGAAAAGAAAATCAATGATTAATTTTGTTTACACTTGTACGTCGATGGGAATTCCTCGTTTGGTCTGGGTTAAGATAAACTGTCTAGTAGTACGTACAACAATATGCATGTCTTTCTTTGAATGCAGGAAAATCTATTCTTAGAGAATCCACAAAGATGTGAAAAAGAAGAAAAATGCTTTATTTAGGGAGTAGTGGAGAGGCGAGGGGGGAGTAGTGGAGAGGGGAGGAGGTAGGAGTGGAGAGGGGAGGGGGTAGGAGTGGAGAGGGGAGGGGGTAGGAGTGGAGAGGGGGGTAGGAGTGGAGAGTGGAGGGGGTAGGAGTGGAGAGGGGAGGGGGTAGGAGTGGAGAGGGGAGGGGGTAGGAGTGGAGAGGGGAGGAGGTAGGAGTGGAGAGGGGAGGGGGTAGGAGTGGAGAGGGGAAGGGGTAGGAGTGGAGAGGGGAGGGGGTAGGAGTGGAGAGTGGAGGGGGTAGGAGTGGAGAGGGGAGGGGGTAGGAGTGGAGAGGGGAGGGGGTAGGAGTGGAGAGGGGAGGGGGTAGGAGTGGAGAGGGGAGGGGGTAGGAGTGGAGAGGGGGGAGTGGGTAGGAGTGGAAAGGGGTAGAGGGAGGGGGCAATAACCTGATCAGTTTATCAGGTAGACCAGTGATCCCCTTCGGTCAGTATTGACCACGGTAAAATGCTAATTGATATCAGCCCTACAGGTTTGGCTATAAACAGTCCTATACGAGAATGACAGTCTCTTCCACATTGGGCTGTAAGCTGACTCAGTCTGTTGCAAAGTTCTTTCTCTCTGGATCCGCTAGCTTTTCTTCGGTCATATGTATCACTCTTGATTGCTCCCTATTTTCGCTGTCTGGATAGTGTGCGTCTCTAGCCCAAATATAACCCAAAGATCCGTAAAGTCTGGTGCACGACATCAACCGCCTACACAACACGGATACTTTTCTTTGAAGCCCAAGACCCAAAAGATCACAGGGCCAACTAACAACAAAGATGTTCTCATTTTGTTCCAACAATAGGTACCTATAAACATATGTTCTGTCTGTTATGATGTTCAGTTCCAAGAAAAATAAGTTTGATTGATAGCATAACTCAAAGTGTACGTTGATAACATAAACTCACGGTGCACATCAAATACATCATAAAAGCATGTCCCAAATGTCAAATCGATATTCTGTGATGATAGCATACCGCTTGCTGCTGTATTCGTCTGAAGTTCCAGACGTCTACTAGCGGTCAAAAATAATATTTAACTTGACGTGCGACTACCAAATGAATCCTAATGAACTGTTGTAAATGTGTTATACACTCATAATTATATGCTTTACACAAAATGGAATAAAATGTACAGGATTCAATGAAGACATATCCACTGCCCCCCTCCCCCCACACACAAAAATTTTGAAATTTGCCATGAATTGTCAAAAACGTTATATTCGGCCAAAATTGCATAGTGTACCAACTATTGACGTTGGTCCCGTGGTTGAGGAGAGCCACACCTCGAGCACGTAAAAGAACCCAGCACACTTATCGAAAGGGGGTCTTTCCCGGTGTGAGTGGTTCAAAACTTCAGACCCTTGTGATCTAGCCCCACCTATTGTAAGCTCCACACAATTGAGACCCTGGCTGGGATGAGAGAGTAGTCAGCCCACCCAATAAGAACAAGACTAACTCAGATAGGCCTTGTGCGCATACGGGGGCCTACTCCTGGCTCAAGATGGCTAAATTTCAAAATAGACACAATAAACGTCGTAACAAGATTTGAAGTGACAAAACTTGGCATCACAACTTACAAGGCATTTATTCCTATATCAAAGAAGTAAGCTACTGTAAAAGTGATACTAGTTTGGTACATTGGTATCACTTACCAAGCTGGCAACTACATTCATGGCTTCCATATTTGTGGCACTTTTACAACTATCCAACAAGTTTCACTTCTGCAACTTAAGTCATGGCTACCTCCCTAGTGTCACAAGTATAATTATTAGGCTCTAACACAACATGTTTGCATATCTTGGTCTATCTGATCATGCCCGAATGGGAATTTTTTCCTGAAATCTGGTAAAAATTAATGAGCGCATTGATGTCATCCATAAAATGTACTTGCTGTGACCTAAATAGAACTTAGAAGATCCTTCAAGTTGGCACCACGATACTAACCGGCAACAACACCCACGCGTTTACTTTTCTTTGTAGCTCCTGACCCAAAATATCACACAGCAAACTGACAACAAAGATGAGCTCATTTTGTTTCAACTATAGGTACCTATAAACATATGCTGTCTGGTATGATGTTTCGCGTCTGAGAAAAACAAATTTGATTGACAGTTGATATTGAAAACATAAACTCACAGTGTACATCAGAGACATCATAAAAGTATGTCCCAAATGTCAAATCGATATGCTATGATAATAGCATACCGGTTGCTACTGTATTCGTCTGTTTTCGACGTTTACTAGCGGTCAAAAATAATTTGGTGGACAGCTTTCATGATAGCAAGACCGCTTGATGCTGTATTCGTACGGCTTTAGACATGTTCTAGCCGACCAAAACTATTAACGAACTGTATCAAATACATTAACACTCAAAATATGCTGTGCACAAAATGAGATAATGTACAGGATTCGATGAAGACATATCCATTGCACACTACAAACTGATAAAATCACATAACTAAAAGAAGAAATTAAACAAGGGATGAAAACGATGCATATATTCTGAGTGAGTGAGTGAGTGGAGCGGCGGCAGACAAAAAAATTCCTGCAAACTCACGCACGCCTGTGTTTTCGTAGCTATGAAAACATACAATACATTTTGTATGTGTGTTGTAGGACGTATAGGTCACCAAAACAACACAGGTTCCGTCCCCAGTAAAAGCATGTGTGACTAACAGAGAAGAGCCTATAGCGAAACGTAAAGTTCATATTCAAAGAGATACAATTCTGATGGACTTGGCGCTAAAGATAAAAGAAAACGTCCAGGTTGATATCACAGACATCGTGGACATAAACAAAGCAAAATATTTCTGAACATTTCTGAATCGATACGCCAACGTGTGGGTGACACGTCGCTTGTAGGTGCAGTCTCTGCTGGCGGACATCGCTCTGTTTTCGGATCCGGAAATGACGTAGCTACAACAAACTGGTTGGCATAGAAACGTGGGATGCCACTTTCAAATAACTGAATGCTGCTGGACAACGTTCATGTAACGCATACAACATCAAATGCTACTTGTCTATAATACACTGCCAGACCACAGAATATACGATATCCAAATACATGATATTAAATCACATATTGGGTGGCTATTGACAAGTCTACGGTAAATAATGCATGCTCAAAGGGGTTGACACCGAAGTTCTATATCATGTCCTCATAACATTATCATAAGATATTACAATCATAACATGCCACGTGTAATATCCGGCATGTACTAACTGCCACAGTCAAATACAGGAGAATCTCAGCCGCCGCCCCAGAATCCGACTCGAGGTGAAGAAGAGAACAACGCCAGTCCAAGGTAGGTAAACATTCCAATTGGCCGCACAAGAAATGTCCTGGAAGCATTGTAACATGGAGATTGAGATTTAGAATTATTTGGCCATCTCGTATCTTGTTAGTAATGTTCAGATTAACGTTTTACATGTTGTATACGGTATTGCTTTTAATTCCATGTCTAATCTTGTGTTTTTGTGTGCTTTGGCTGGGTTATTGTTGGGGTATGATTGTAACTCCTATTATGAGCGCAGTGGTTAAAATTTTGTTTTCCACCAACCTGCAATTATCTTGATATAAATATTTAACGGCGAAGTTACTTTTCGTGTTGTGTTACATTGAACGAAGACAATTTTATTACATTTGTGTGTGGAATTGTTTTTTTTTTCATTTTCTATTTTATCTTGCATTTTTTGCGTGCATCGGCTGGGTTTTTGAAGGGATATGATTGTAACACCTTCTATGAGCTCAGTGGCTTGGATTTTATTTTCCACAAATCTGCATTTATCTTCATATACTAGTAGACTTCTTAACGGTGAATTTAGTTCTCGTGTTGTTACATTTCAAGAAGACAAATTAATGACTTCTGGTAACATATTGTGTTAAAATACTGACTTATAGAATTATGTCGAGTGCCGACGACAAGATTGAAATGATTTATACGTTAGAAAAATTGCCCGGAGCTGTTTTAGGCTTTTCATTCAAGTCTTTTCAAAGCAATATTAATCCTCGATAAATGATTTACTAGAGACTTAGGCTAGGAAGAACGTTTAACGTAGGGACTTTCATAGCTTTACAAATTCCTTCCCCCATCAATTGGTGCATCTGGCTTCGCTCATCTCCGCTCCTATAGCCCTGGTCTACACAGTTTTGTGCAATCACTACAGCAGGGGGCTAGTACACTTTGGTAGTGGTTTGTGTCATACCAAAATGCTGAGTGCTAAGAAGAGAAAGCAGTACTTTTTTTGACGTCGACTCGTCCAGGATCGAACTCGCGTCCGACCGTCATTGCACCGGTTCTTGGATTCTTTCGTATATTCTTGTAATTCCTGAATCGGAGCAGCTATTCTGATCTCAACGATAGAAGTGTTAAAGTTGTTACGACTGAGTTACCTTACAAGCTTTGGATGTAAGGATTACATACCATGAACTTTACTCCTCTTTTCACCCATAGTAAGTCCAGTGGTCTGAATATAGACTTAATCTTGGAAGACTGAATATGCGCTTACTCCCTCAATCGGTATATGAAGGGCATTCTCTAAATAACTATGCACAGAAACATCCCTTAGACATGGTAATACAGGCTTGACTTACTGTGGGAGTAACTCCCTCTTTAACAAAAGTTAGGCCATAAAACACTTCATTTTCTTATCTTTTAAGATTGAGCATTGAACAAAATGCTGGCATGCAGCTGACACGATAAATTTCAGCCGTAGCTTCCAACTTCCACACAAATACTTAGCAACCGAGATTCAACCCGATTCACGCTGAAACTAGACTGTGGGTAGCCATCTATGCTACATTGAATCAACAACCATAATGAAATAAAAGGCAACCGGAAAAAGCAGTTTTCTTCTCTACAGCAATACTACAGTGTCTTTTTGGCCCTCTGTCTGGTTTCATTATGCACGGGGCATATTTTTTTGTACTCCGTCTTCAATCCCACACCATTCATTATGTACAAAACCTGTGTAATTTTCATGATCCTCTTGAATATTTAATATAGAACGGCGAAGCAGCGGTGTTTTAGAACGAATCTGTAAAAAGTACCTTACGGAATTTGGGCGCATTTTTCAACTACTCAACCTGAAGCGAAAAATCTATAAAAAAGATTCGAGGCGTTTTGGGGCACACCACCAATATCAATGCGGGTCGTGATTTTCAGGGAACACAGCTAATATCAATGCGCGCGATATGACACTTACACTAACCATGATTTTCAATTCTGGAGTGCCCATACATGATTTTGGGGCATATGTTTAATATTAAAAATGTCTCAAATTTAGGCATGTCGTTGGAAAAATACAATGGCCTTTTAGAAATATCATCAGGATCCATCTAAGACTTCTCGACTTTTGCTGTTCACAGATAGCAAACAGACAGGCAGTCAGACACACACACACACACGCACGCACACACGCACACACACACACACACACACACACACACGCACACACATACACTCACACAACGTTAACAGAAATCACAAACTTGTGGGGTAAAATAATGCTCAATCTTGTCAATGCCACGTGGAACACCCGGGCTATTCCAATATCTCAATTTTACCGGTAGCATAACTTCAGTACTTGAATGCAGTTCAAGGTAGGTGAATTTTCTGGTCATCAACAGGCAAGCTTTAGATGCATAATGAACTTTTCTCCGTGTCACGCGATTTCTTACACTTGTCTTTATTGGCTAGATTGTGTCCTACTTGGTATTTTTGTTGTTCTTTCATTACCATGATTACTTGTATCAGATGGTCATTCCTTGATATATCTATCTAAAGATAATTCTTGCAGTTTTTATCTTTGCAATTCATCTCATGACGTTATAGCTTGTTGCTTGAAATATCCGTTTTGTGTGTATTTGTGCAAATGATTTTGTGGTGGTGTTCATGGTTAAAGAAGAAATCTTCTTTCTCGAGATCGGCCCTTTCTACAAGATTTCGCAATTCGCCCCCTTTGTCTGTCTTGGCTAGATCATGGTATTCTACTCGGTATTTTCGTTATTGGTGTATTTCCACAATCATTTGAATCAAATTACCATTCTTCTAATACATTCACTTCAACATACCGAAGTTTATTGGAAGTGGTGTATTCGGCGTTACTCATAATTGTGTTGGAGTGACTTATGTTTATTTGATACAGATATTGTAAATGTAAGAAAACGCCGTGATGCAACTTGAAAGTTGGAAAGCTTGAATCTGCCTCAAAATATTTGGTATTAATGCAATGTACCACATATGATATAGAAGCATGCCTCTCACAGATGCCATACAGCTGATTGACGTTTTAGAGTGCAGTGAATTAAGGTATCATTGACATTGATGAGTTTTTTCTTCCCATAGACGTCTATGTTACAATATGTGTTTAACATAGAAGCGTACATAATGAAGCTACGGCGAAGATCAACATATATTTCATTCTATGTTGAGCACCTTTACCCTATGTCGTGGTAAATCGCTAACGTCAAATTGACATACGTGCTTTGTTTATAGCAATTACAAACTACAATTAGTCAATCCCCGCATGAGGCACTTTTTCGCTGGTCATGTACAATCGCACCACTCAGAACCCAGGACTGTGTTCCTCCGCGACCTAGCGTGATGCTGCCAAACTTTACCTGCTAATTTTTATCAGTTACAAACAAGCTTTCACCCATCTAACTTTTGACACCAGTTCGGCTGGCTAAAAGAGAATTTCCCACCGCTGAAAACACGCGTCCATGCAGTCGTTTATTTTTTGGCTCGGATCTATTTTAGTACCCACTTGGAGTGATCATCAATGAGACCATAAAATGAATCGTCTCCTGACTGTCTAACCAGATCCTACCACCAGTAGTTTTGACCTGAAAAGACAGTTTGTTTCTTCATCACTTGCACGATTTCTGCGATGAGTATTAGGTCTAGGTTATAGTCACTTTTAGCAAAGACTTGCCATGTTGTAATGTTTCAGACTAAATCAATTGTATATAGAGTATGTCACCATAATCATGTTGATGATAGGCTTCTATTCCAGCCAAAAGAAACACCAAATAACACCAAATGACATGGAACCTTTTTAGGATGCTACATCTCTGTTAACATCATTGTGTCAGAAGGTAAGAGGAAAACAGCTGTACTGTAGGGTGAAGATATATGTCTGAACTAGTCGGTTTTCTTGTCGGACCCAGTTTTTCTTGCTGAATCTGATCTTCTGGACCTTGACCGTCACCGTACCTGTACCTCAATTGCTGTACCGGTACCCACCTCTAGTTGGAACCATCTTAATACACGTGAGGATTTGGAATTTTTGGCGTATTAAACTAAGTCCATCTTTTTTTCAGATGGAGGGTCGATGTTTTCTTCTCCTTCTGTTCCTGGTTGTGCCGGCATTGACCGATGACCGTAATATATACCATTTCTTTTCTTTGCTTTTCAATGAGCTGCATATGTTTCCATTTGCTGGAGAAACAGGATTTCAAATTTGGCCAATCATAAGGAACAGTTATGTAAAAAAGACAAACATGATGAAATATGTAATTCCCTCCTCCCGTAAGAAATAGAATGAAGTAGGTGCAACACATGTCCGTTAGCTGACTTAATTACTACATTCAACAACATAACACAACACTAATAGATTTGATAACAAATGGAAAACAATGTATCTTTTTGTAGCCTGTATTTGTCCCGATGGGTTTGAGGCCATTGACGGGACTTGCTACTATTTCTCGAACGATAAGAAAGAAATAGACGAGGCGAAGTGGGACTGTGAATACCTAGGTGGCTCCCTGGCCACCTTTGACGACTGTGAAACGTTGGGAGAGGTTACATCAAGTGCCGAGCCTTGTCCGTAAGTCTTTTTAATGCATTGGCAACACCTTCTGGCAACATATTCCCCTTGCAACTTCATAAGTACACTAGCTTGTACCGATATGCTGCTTTGTGCTGCCCGTCAGCATTGGTAACTACAATAAAGCTTACATTTAGTTCAACTATTTCCTTTCATAAATGTAACCATGGAAAAATGCATATGTGCTTTTATAGCTATGTATTCATAATTCAGGAAATGTAGCATATTTGTATATTAATCTGGGAATGCAGTGATGCAATTTATTCTTTGTTTTGCTATCATACAGGTACTGGATCAACCCTCAGACTTCTGCTGACTGTGTGGAGGAATACCCACCGTAAGGGCAAAGTTACATCTTCTTTTTGCCAATTTATGATTCTATTTTTATAAACTTGGTTTATAATAACTGCCATGCTTTCTAATTTCAGGGACTACTACTACAAGTACATTTGCCAGATTCCTAAAGGTTAGTGAATCAATACATATGTATCTTTCAATTTCCAATTTCATCTTACAATAAGAATTGAATTTATAAATATGGACTCTGTAACACATTTTCTTACTATCTAGTTTTATCATAAAATTCAAAATGGTTTTTAACAATGAAACTCATTATTCATTTCAAGAATGTTATGTTCAGTATCTTCTTTAAGTGCAATGATTATTTACCTATGTACAGTGTTTCAACATATGAATAATCTGATATCACATTAGTTTCAACATATGAATAATGTGATGATAATAATAACATATTGATGACATCATTACGTAATTGTAATAAAGCTGTAGATATGAGAATATCCAGACAAAAGTTTTTTACACACCGGTACACATCATAGATTACCTGTGATAAACAAATATCACCTGTGCTACTTTTCCTTCAAGACCACAGAAAACAATATCCTAATAAATTTCTAAAGTGTTCCTGGCAGCATCTTTCGTTTGTAAGTGTAAGATTTGTAAGGCGTTTCAGTTTGGCAACAGAGGAATATAATACCCAGTGCATAGGCCAAGCCATGTGCAGGCAGGTAGTCACCATCTTCAGAAATACCTGTACAATTACGGATTTTACTTGCACTAATTAAGCTGTACTTTATACACAGACGAGACAGATGTCCTCTTCGATAATTGTATGCAAGATGATTTCCGCTATCTAAATGGAAAAATTAAGAGGCAAGAAGAAGTTGAACCTCCGCATACAAGCCTGTATTGGTCTCTGTAGATGTGATAAAATACCATATCTTTTAAGATGTCAAATTGTTCCTTATTGCAGCTATGATCTGTACTTAACTTGTTAGAACAAAAATGTGGAATAAAGGTATTTTTTATTTACATTAATTGTTATTCGTGCTGGTTATGCAGGTAGTTCTTAGAGTCCCAAAGCATGTACATACTCAAGTTTTCTAACCAGTTTCTGAATTCATGCAGTTACTGAAAACTTTAAGTATTATAATAAATCTTATAAATTGTGACATAGCGTTAAGACTTGTATTATGTATTGTTTGATGACACCAAAATCAACCATACTTGTGATTGTAATTGGCTTGGCAAGGGTAATATCTCATCAGACCGATACATTTCTTGCGACGAATCTGACCGTGCGGGCTCCAAACAGACCCCATTCTGTTTTACTCATTAATGTTTTTCTGGTGGTTCTTTTTATCATATCATATTTTTATGCACATATTTATTGCAATTGTTTCATTATTAATCTATTAGTTATATTTTGATACGTTTCTGTGTCAATCATTAATCTTCATTACCATAGTTTATACACAACTAGAGTTCGGGGACCTCATACCTCCATGAAATATTTATTGCTTTTTTGTGGATGGTATGTATGTTTATAGTCGGTTGTATTTGAGAGTAATGGTTATATAATATAAATGTTATGGGAAAGTAGTGGTGTATTTATTTAAGGACACAGAGGATGTCCATCTGATTAGTAATTATCAAAATGTGTCACTTTATTGTGTAATGTGCGTTTAAGAGGTCGACGGCATATGGTAGCGTGGTGTTCCTTAAGCTTGATGTTTGGCATTTAAACTGTCTAAGGTTGTCAGCATTATTGAGGTTCGACTATGTGCCTCAGAAACTCAGAAAGAAGAAGGGATGTGGCCAACTTTAGTCAGATGGTGATTTGATTTTCCACCAATATGTCATAACATCAGCTGTTCACACGGTACAAAAACGAGATGCACACTTTCCTCTGACAGCCCTACACCAACTGTAAGATGAATACTTGGCGCCAACCCCGTCTGCTAAAAAACAAGTACCATTGGCGCGAAAGAGACAACTAACAACTGTCCCTTATCGTAACAAAATCAGAACATCTGTATTGCCCATAAAACTTCTGACACCCAACCCAGATGAGAGGACCTAATGGCATTTTAATCACCATGTTACTCAAATCAGCAGTACAGTATGTGAGACATCCATACCTGTTAAGCATTATCGTTAAATGTTCCTCAACTTCTTACAATTATACTTACGCTTCACATCTCCATGATATCCTAAGCAGACATAAATAAAACTAATTATCATATTAAAAAAACTCGGGATTCCCCAAACAGCTGTCACCTCACCATCTGCTTGGAGCTAAGCCCATTAACAAACACATAAAGCAAGATGCCTGTACCAATATATCTCAAATATAGGGGTGATTTCTGATATTATTACATCAATTATAACGACAGATACGGCTCCCAAAATCTCATCGATTCGAGCTTTCATCACACCCCACCAACACAACAAGTATGAAACCAATCCATCCAGCCGTTCTTGAGTAATCATCTACACAGACAGAGACACATAACAGAAAATATAACCTCCATTCCATGACATTTCATGGAGGTAAAAATGAAGAGAACCCGTATTTTGCTTAAAAACTACATGAAACCCATATTTTGATAACAATTGTGCCGTATCAGTTTACAAAACAATACTATTGATGGTAAAATGATGAATATAGATCTATTTCATGTTGGTTCCTACTGTGACTGCTGTCGATATATTGTTATTCAATCTATCAGGGACGTGTGTAGTAAAGAAAACTAGTACTAATTATTACTATTCATGCATATTGTACTAAAATCTTGTTTTTCTTAAAGTCTGGGCCTTTCTTTTGGAAACAATTATAACTTGTTGCTATGACAGCAATTACAACAAATGCCTGTTACGAAGTAAACAATGCATTGTTTGCTGGAGTCCACTTAGACCTTGCTGAACAAGACACAGTCTTTTAAATATAAATAATTTAGTTAACTTAGACAGCAATGTGCAAATCTCGGCAAAAATAGTGAAGACTTGTATTTTTCAACAAGACACAAAGGTTCAAATATAACTCATACCAATGGTTTAATCTCAATAAACATTCTTAGAAGTTGTAAGACAAGTACATACAAACTCATAGAAGAATTAAATTTTCTCCAATACTGCTTCTGCTACTGTCAGTCAGTCTATACAGTCTATATATGAAGAAAGCAACTAAACAACAATGTAGACATGGGAGTTATAGATATACTCGGATTAGAGTCAAATGTATATTAGATGTAAGGTTGAAAATATTTGCTTTAAGATATAATATGGTAAATTTTAAAATATTACATTTCTAGGCCAAACTGTGTATGGTTATAAGAATACCAAAAAAATACAGACCACGTAATTTTCCCCAACAGAGACGGAATGTGAACTATACTGTAATGGCAAGTGTTGGAAGGAAGGCATGCTGGGCTGTAGTGGGCCGGCCGGCCGGCGGGCTCCTTCGGACTCCCAGTGCACCTGTCCAGAAGGCGAGTTTTGCTGTGTACCACCTGATGAGCCTTCATGCGCAATGAATTGTTCAGGAAAATGTCTGCAGCCTGACCCAGATATGGACAACGAAGGCTGTAGCGGAAAATGGGAGGATGCCGACACGTGTCCCTGCCCATACGGAACGCGCTGCTGTTGCAAAAAAGGTAGTCATTTGAATAGTGCCCGCTGTATCTGTTCTGCTGTTTGAAATACTGTACAGTAATCAAGTCATATTTTTATACTTGTTATGAGCTATAAATGCAATCGCCGCTTCTTTATGCCATTGACACAGATTTTCAAAAAGATTGATTTATTCTTCAAGTTTCCCAAGCAGCAAAATTGTACTAATGATGCGGAACAAAGTGCATAAAATACTATGATAACTTTGGGAAAATATTAATATCAATATTCACACGCTTTACTAAACATAATGTTCTTTACGGGTTAGGCCCCACTGACTTAATTCTATTGGGTATTCTTTAGACAATCTAGAAATTTGCGTCATTTTCTTTTCATTATAATGCTTCTTTGTCATCTTGATTAACTTTTTGAATTCTTTCACTTTTAAAGTGCACGCCTGTCTTGTGTTTTGTCTCCAAGGATACTTCCTTATTTCTGCGGCAAGAATTCTAATTTTTGACCTTAGATCACCGCACTGTTGGTCATACCATGGCTTACAAGCGGGTTTCCATTTTCATTTGGAGACCCGAATTTATTCTAATGCATGGTAGATCTGCTGCCATTGATATTATTTTCGCAATATGGTTAACATCCTCAACAGCTTTCTCAGCTTCTCCGTGTTAACATCCCCAACAGCTTTCTCAGCTTCTCCGTGTGTGTACTGCTGTAGCATGAACTGATTAAACTTAGTTTTACCTTGGGTAAGTTGGAATGCCTTTTAAATTTTTTGACGAGAATCATAAGTGAAACCAAGCCTGGGAAATAATGGTCTGGATGTTTAGCCCTGTGGTTAAGCAGAACGTTTTATTTTTGCTGGATTTTTCTTCGCCCGCGCGCATTCGTTTTGGGGTCTCCTCTGGATGTCATCCATAAAATTAAGTCTGTGTGGCCTCATGAATTTTGTACTAGAATTGATCAATATCTTTATTTCCGGCCAACGTTACAAATAATCAAGATCACCATCTTAACAGATACGTATTAAGGGTAATATAATCATCAATCATTGGTCTATTGCTAAAATTCTGATTTGAACTCAGATCCTTACATATCATAGAGAAAATTACTAAGTTTACATTTCATTATAGTATTCCTTTTTATCTTGTCTAAACGTTTTTGGTACAAAGTAGTTTTATACCATATATATCATATGATCAATGCTGCCTTTGAGTCTGTGTTATGTATTTGTCACATTTCTGAATAAACATAAACATATCATATATAGTACTATGTAATGTGTGCTTTGTTGCACTGTTAACAAGAAGCAGAGAAAGGAAAGGACATTGCTGCATGGAAGTCAATTTTTTAAATTTCGCTAGTTAAAAAAAAAATCAAAACAAGACTAGTAGCTCTTTTTTGATACTATGGAAAGAATGAAAATGATGGTTTCTGAATAAACAATTAGACAAAAAACGACACATCGCCTTCTTAACATCCCCCCCTTCCCAGAAATACCATGTGAAGTAGACTGTACCGGCACGTGCCGTGATCCCACCGAACTGTTCCAGTGTTTTGGAGACTTCGAGTGGGCCCCCGAAGGGGATGATTGTGCCTGTCCGACGGAAGGCGATCGTTGCTGTGTGCCAAAAAAGACGAACAACTGTGGATCAGACTGTCACGGAGAGTGTCGGTATAGTGAGGAAGGCTGTGATGGGAACTGGATGCCTCCCGAGCAGTGCTACTGTGACGACGGCAGGGAATGCTGTTGTAAAGAAGGTACTTATCAGGAATGCCCCAACCACGATAAGCAATGTTGGCGTGGTTGAATGCTGTAAGTGAGGGGGAAATTTTGTATACCTAAAACAGCAAAATTAATCGAATCAATTAGTAATGTGTTTTATTTACAAATATTTGTTTTATCCATTCCTTATCTTAACTATGATTAGCTATGTTGGTCACTTGAATGATATTTGGAAATTATTTCATTACTAAAAACAAAAGTTGCGGTGAGGTGAGAAAACAAAACAATAATAGAGGCAACAAACAATAATTGGTAGGATTACCTTATGAATGACATATTCATCATGTCTTAGACAAAAGATTCTATCCATTCCTTATGTTAAGCAGTGTTGCAGTGACCAGTAGAATAATGTGTGGAGAAATATCATATTGCTGGAAGGGACATATGATAAAGGCAACCAAAATGTATGTTGTACCAATCTGCATGATCATCTTATAAATGGCATCTTTACACTGTATTTGACACATTTGTTTTATACATTCTTAAGATGTTAAAAGCCTGCAATGATATGCAATGTTCGTGACTGGAATGTTCTGGGGGAATCATTTTATTACTGGAAACAACAGAGTAATAAAATCAAGTAAATTTGTGCTGCAACAATATCAATCGGTATGATTATCTTTTGAATGTCATCTTTATCATGTATTTGACACACCTTTGTTTTATGCATTCCTTATTATTTTTCAAACAACAATGGCTCTAGTGGTGAGCTAGATGGGCAGTAAACATAATTTTCCTTAAAAGACACACATATAAGTGTAATGTAATTGATTTTTTTTCTCTTCCATGGGTAAAAGAAATTATAATGTGAATGTTAATGGTCCAAAAGTGGTCTAGTGTTAAAGTCCTCTTGACTTTCGTCTTGAAATGGGAAAACAAATGACAACAAATGTGCTTTTCCTGATGGTTTTACGTAAGAAATATGCAGAAACTGCTTTGCTTTGGGTGTTTGATGTAATTTATTTTCTCCGCCAATCGGTACAGAGCTTACAGAGCCTCCTACTCCTACTCCAACACCATGTCCCATGACGGACCCACCACCTTCAACAGATGAGCATGGTACGCCACCACATAACCTCAAACTTTTTCATATCCAACAGGTGTTGGATCCAATACAAAGGGCGTTGTATAGAAAATACTGTCCTTGTACATGTACGAACCATGTAAAAAAAGCAAAAGTTTCACTGATAAATTTGTGACTATTTTGTTGACTCCATGTGCCACATGTAGGCGCATACACAGATTGCTATCAAGACATTGTACATTGATAATTCATTTACATATTAGTAAATAGATGCATAAAACTTTGAATATTATACGTGCTATATTAAGGGAAATAGCATCAGTGTTCTTCAAGAAAACACAATCTTTTGTTAATAGTGATTTGAAATCAATTGTTTTTTAAGCTTACTTAGCAGACTGAAGTATATCTATGTAACATTCACAAACTGTTGTGTGTTTCTTAACTGTTGTTGTTAATGTCGATATATTTCTAGATTGATACCGTTGAAACAAATTATTCTATTCGCTAAGGACTTCTTTTTCCAACACATTAGGTTGTGGACTGCCCGTGATGGCAACCATACCAAGCGACAGAGGTACAAGGTTATAGTTTAGCTATTATGTTTACAAATACTAAATACTGATACTATGATGTGAATACTTTAATATTTCTAATCTTAAGGTACACATGATTATGTTATCTGTCCCCTTCTTATTGTATGTACATACAATTACCATCAATTGCATTATAAATATTTGATGACAGGGGAAACATTTACACAATTGTCATAATCCAAATGTAGGTATATAGACAATGATACGCAGTGGAGAACTGAATTACAGCTCTGTGTTATTTTATTTTAAATCCAATAAATATTAATTCCACATTAAATGGCTTGTACAGAGTATGTATAGCCTGCACAACTAGCAGAACAAAATGTAGTGTCTTTTACATGTTGTATGAACAATTGTATCCTTTCTTGCTTCAGAATGTTCTTTTTCATAGTCCTGTTGTAACTTTTGACCTCTCTATATGATATCATATTTATCCATGCCAGTCACTGTGTGAACCCATGTCATATGTGCCTAAGATATGTGAAATAATATTGATGTCCAGGGGCTAAATCTTTCAAAGTCTGAAATGGGAATGACAGTCCGAGAACAAAACAAAAAAAAACACCACGAAAATTTAAAGTGATGAACATCTATGTATACGTATGAGTACAAAAGATGATTCAAAATTACCTCGGGATCTACTTGTATTTAGATTTGCTTTACACTTACATTTTGACATGTTTGGTGCTAACTGAATGGCATTTAGAACCTTCATTTCAACTAATATTTTTGAAAGAAGCAACAGAATGGAATGTGATATCATTATGATGGCATATACTTTATGAAAAAGACGTACAGTCAATTTGGGAGAAAACAGATTCTATATTTCTGTCTGACAGCTTTCGACTATGAAGCCATGTACGAAGCTCTGATGTACTATCGATCCGATCCGAATGCCGGTGAGGTAAAATTCGATGAGGTCAAAGAACAGTTTGAGAAGTTGAGTTACCAAGACGGAGAGAATCTGTCAGGCATGACAGGAGATCTCACGGACACCATCAAAGCTATGAATGACGTCTGGGTCCTGCAGTACACCGACTCTGAGACTGGCTACGAACTGGCCATTCTTCTTCAAGACTTTGACCCCGCGACAGGTACATGTGCATCGATGCAATAGCCTAATTTAATTCGATTTATTGAGATATAGCAGACATGCAATACAAGTCAGACCTAGGCAGCTTAGCTGATATTGGGTGCCAACACATACATACATTTACACTTCTCCTACACATAATTAACTCAAATTGTTTACTTCAACTGAAATAGCAATATTAAATCATAAAGGCAAACCTTCTTGAGTAAAACATAAGTTAAACTTGACATATAGGTTTGGAACTAGGGGTTCAGAGGTCTATAGTCTACGTACTATTCAGTAACAGATTGGCAGCTACAGTATAGACTGAATTAAGTGGTTTAACTGTAGAGCCGTTTTGTAGAGGAAATGTAGGTTTCAAGGGCAGCAAATACTTGTAGTAGAATAGACTTAGACGATCTTGTGGCGGCCTGGTGGGTAGAGTGATCGGGAGGTCACGAGTTCAAATCCTGGGTGAATCATGGTGATCCTACTCTCTCTATTTAGCACAATGGGAAAGAGTAGGACAGTTAAATGCAAACACATGCTATATAGTCCATATACATGTAGAACTGCTTGGTCCCACATAAAGAAACAACGATAGACGCACGGGGCTCTATACACTGCAATATTTCGGACAAGATTTTAACTTACTGTAAATGGAAGATACTTCATGATGACTTGCATTGATAGTCCATGCCACTCTTGGAATATATATAAAAAGCTACAAGATTGAATACATCCATTAGTTTTACACTGCATGTTGACACTGATTAATAGAACTTGTACTTTAGGTTCCAGGTTTGTGTGGTTTTATTTGCTTGATAGAGAATTTAGAATAACCGTATTGTGATACTTTATTAGATGTGTGATCATTGTTTTGACATCAACCATGTTTAGTGAGGGATATTCTAGTCACAATGTATTGTGCTAGGGCCAACATTTGATACCGCTCACTCATATCCTCAATGTACTGCTTTGTTTTCCCTTGATACAGGGATGCTGCCAGAGGACCTAGACTTCTCGGGTGTCTCTTATAGCTATGAACTGAAAGATAAACTGTACCTCTTGAAACAGCGTTATGCAGCATTGAAGCTTACTATATACATACCAGACTTCATCCCAGATTGCGAAATCATAACCGAAATTCAGCTGAATGCGTATTTCAGTCTAGTTAAGGTACCCCTGGTTCTCGTGGCCTGTGTTACAATAGAGTGCGAAGCGGTCATCATTGTCCCCGTAGTTTGCTATTCTCAAACCTGGTTCTGGATAGGTGAACCTGTTTGTGAGTGGATTCTGATTACAAGAATCTACGTCAAGCTGCTGTTTATACAAATCACCTACTGGGTCAGGTATTGGTGGATCACCGCTTTCCCTGTGTGGGCAGTGCAGCCACTTCCAGGTACCAAAATATAATAATTGACAGCCAATCAAATTATATATCAGATCCAATCATGGCATGCAATGTAACTACAACTACAATTGGATGCAATGTTTTACTGTGTAAGCAATTTCTAGCATCGACGGGAAAGCAATGGAAGACTCATTCAAAGATATGTATGATTCATTGCAATATATGGTTGCCATGGTTGATTGTACATTTTGTAAACTAAATTTAAATGACTTACAGACCAAGTCTGTCTCAATTTGAATAATTACTTTGTACCATTATATATGATTAACCTTTTCTCTCTCTATGAATTCTTTTATCTATATATCTGTTTAAAATTTGACAGCTGTTATCTTAATATCATAAAAAAAAAATTTCATTCATTTTGTCTCATCTAGATTGCCCAGATCCCGACATGGGTGCTATAGCTCCTTATGAAGGTATTTTACATGATTTAATACCTTTGCTTTCAATGTAATATCATTCATTTGATACTAGCCTTGTTCACTTTAGATAAAACATATACAAAGGCTTGTATATTATTTTAGAATATGATTGTAATATTGAATGTTAACATTAACCTTTTAGGTGTTTATGGGCTATGACGTTTTGGAGATGAAAGTTGCTGGTAGGATTTTACATTCCATACTAAAAATGTTTTCAAATTTAACATACTTTTTATCAGCAATGAAATCTTAAAATGAAGACCAGGGAAATGTTAAAAATGTTAATAGTAAAATGATATATAAAAAAACATATATGTAGATTTTTACTCTGTAGAAGCCACATAAAACGTATATGTTTTCATTTGTTCCATGCTGGACATAAGAGCAAATCACTGATTTGCCATTTTTGGCCATTATGAAATATATCGATGGTTGGTTTAGTCACCAATTTCACCATATCATATTCTAAGTTTCTATTGCCAGCTCTAAGGTGTATGTTCTGATCACACTCAGTGACAAAGCCCTATATTCACCTTAAGGAACGGGCTTGTGTAGGGCTTACTACATATACATGTATGTATAGAAGATGCTAATTATATGTCTCTAATTTTAGGGTACTCATCATCATTCTTGAATATGGCAATGGACAACTTCATGTCTTCAGTGTCTGGAGACATGGCATCCGAACTTTATGTAGATCAGTTCAGGTTTGTATATAATGAGGAACTGCAGGGTCAAAGTAATACCGCACTCTCTACCATGGAGGGTGCCGTGACAGACACAGTCAACGGCTTCAAGGACAAGTGGGTCCTGACGTACCAGGAATCACCGGAAGACGAGGAAACCAGCATCCTGCTAGAAGACTTTGATCCAAATGGTATAGTGTCATTGAAACGTTGCTCTCATTCATTCATTATGGTCTGTGCATCTGACTTCCAATTGACAAATTAGAATGACCGGATGGTGAACCAGTAATTGTTTTTTGTATTCCAAGTTTTTTGGGCATTTCACTGCCCCCATCCCAAGCCTGATTTTGAAGAAATGACTCAATAAGAATTGCTGGAGCGTTTATTTTTAATGATAGTTATTATGTTCTGTTATGACTGAGGCTTTGATTGATCTGAAATAGCTTCCAAATGACCAATACTCCCAATATTCAGTCTATGTATCTAACTGAATTCCAAATACTTTAATTTGATAAATAGTACCGTAGAGCCATGTTTTAATTACAAACTGACATGAATGATATTTTGATCTCATTCTTACTACTTGCGTGACCATTACTTCTATTGAAAGCTAAACAGCTGTAGGATCATTGTTGACATACAAACATTTTGTAGAGTACTTTGCTGTGTCTCACATAAATGTAAAATGTATTCTTTGCAGCTTCTGAATTACCCAACGAGATTCAACTCGGTGATCTCTCCGGCTTCCCTTCGTACAACGAGCGCTACCTACGCCAATTCCAGTACCGGTATATGGAGATGAGGCAGACGGTGTCCCTTCAGACAGTCATCCCGACCAACTGCGGCACCGCGATCTACTCCATACGGCTCAACTCGCGCTTCACCCTTCGAAGGCTACCGTTCTTCCTCATGGCTTGCTGGGAAATCAGTTTCAGCGAATATCTGATTATTCCAGTCCCATGTTATGAGATCTACATCATCTGTGGCATTAGAGTGGTGATCCCTGTAATCAAAGTCATGATCATACGTCGTGAATTCTGGTTCGGGATTTGGGTCTTCATTCCTCTCCCAGGTACCTTTAGCACGCGGCGGCCATGATAGATCAAAGACTATGTCAATGTCAATGAGGCAAACAGACAAAGCATATTTTTAAAATCACGTCTCAATTAGTTTTCCCCAAACCACACAAATTTTCACAATACAAGATCAAACAATAAATATTGTGTTACGAACCGAAAGATGTCGCAATTAAGAGTAGCGTAGACTGACCCTATAGTCCCTTAAGAGATGCAAAATAAAAACATAATAATGCAAATATTTGAACATGCAGCCATACTCTTATTACTCTATTTCCTAAATGCCATGCTATCATTGGTTGAACTGCTTTTGTTTGCCTCATTGACCTCGTTTTCGATCTATCATGGCCGCCGCGTGAGAAAGGCATATTGGAAAAATTACCAGCTACAAGCACGCGTTAAGTAACCCCTGGTCACCCCTTGATTTATATTTCATTGGATCAGACAATTGATTGCATGACAAAAAGTAACAGTTCTGGATTCAATTGTTTTGTGAAGTTATGTATTCGTCGGTTGAAAAATTCTTCAAATCCCAAAACGACCACAAATGAGTCTCTAACAGTATGTTTTATTCAAAGTTGACAAAGAATAAATCTGATATTGCATATGCAAGCCAAACATAAAAAAAGCTTTTCCTAGATTCAAAATCAATCTGCCACATCGTAGTCCACATTCCCCACTGTGCAATTCTAATCATCTTAACAAGTCGTGCTTCAATGACAATGGAGAAAACAAGATAGATTTTCTATTCTTGCTACAATAACAAAGTCTCAAAAAATGTCCTTTCCTCGTCTTATTTTACTTTTCTTCTATCTTTGCTTCTTTTCTTTCATCTAGCTTGTCCATGGCCACCAGCACCAAACCCAGGCTCGGTCATTGCTTTTGGAAGCCCAACTGGTCTCAGCCATCTTGATACTTGTACATACAGGTGTCTTCCAGGCTTCCAAAAATGCAAGGGTCTCAATACACTGGTCTGTTGGAAAGGACAGTGGCGGCCGCAGCAGTTCCAGCTGCAGTGTGCACGTAGGCCCTTTTCACATACATACCTAACCTGCACAACTTATCAGCCAATAACGATTTTTTAAGGATTAATGATATTGATAGATTTATATGTTGTATCATTTACTATATTACCCTATGTGTCTGTTTCAGTTACATTTATTTCATTATACATTTCTTAGTTTCCGTTCT
>NC_049986.1:9697743-9720243 GCF_000003815.2 Branchiostoma floridae | reverse complement strand
CACCACACTTATCCAAAAGATTAGGGGTCCATTCGCAGTGTGAGTAGATCATTTTAAAACTGTCTGGATATGCAGCTTGTGTTATTCAGTACAAATCTTGTTAGTTACGCCATGAGGCGGTTTACCGGGTATGCAATACAAAAAAAAGTTTATATTTTGTTCAATGACCATGGAAAATATAATGTTATGTTAAACTTATGTGAGTCACATATGAGCACGGTAGTTATTAATTCAAAGATGAATATTTCAATTGGAAAGGCATTATGATATGTCAACAGTTATTAACTTGTGTCTACTTGGCTACAATATCAATCTGATCCATAAATAATATCAAAACTAGATCCACAATATCACAGCATCATAAACTAACAGACAAAATAGGGATAGAAAAATAATTGATAATATTTACCACCGAGTGACACACAGAATATTCAGTTAAGATGATAGTTTGAGGTGTATAGAGCTAACGTGGTAATGGGATACAGGAACCATTAGTTAACTAGCTACACTTGTCCAAGTCGCATTACGCTTAAGATGCTGAGTCGTGTAAAACATCTGAATGACATTTCCAATGATAAGTGAAGATCATGTGAAAGGATTTCAACATACGATGATTGTGTAATAGCATCTCTATGTGGCTTATGAGATACTGAGTGAAGACTGAAGTGTAAAATGACAAGAAAAGGAAAGGCCATAACTCTTAAGTGTTATCTTGGAGTAATACACACTTGGACATGACTTTTGAAGCGACATTCTGACGATTTTAATATTATATTTCGGATTTAGGGGTGAATTAAGCAAATACTCAACGTTAGGTGACGGTTTATTGAGGTTACACGTATGGGTGTTATATTATTTTGCTGCTTGCCACTTGCTGGAATTGCGGTTCTGTCCTAAATAAAATACTCTTCAGACAAACAAATTTGACCCATGTCTTCTTTCATCAAGTCTGACTATCATGCAACAAGTTTTGGTGCTCCAGTGGTTTTACACTAAAATAAGTCCTGGGTTCGAATCCGTTGATATGTTACCGACTACTAGTATGTGACATTGGGAAGGCACTTTACACGACTTTCCTCAGGTGGAAATGAGTACATACCTTCAGCTATGGCCGTTCCTCGGATAGGACTTAAATGCAGGTCCCGTGTTTGGAGAGAGACACACCTAGAGCACTTAAAGATCCCACAATACTTGCCGAAAAGAGCGGGGGTCCTTTCTTTTGTGAGTGGTTCAAAACCTACAGTTCCATGGCCGCACCTGGGGCAATTATTATCGTATTGAGGTCACATGAGTGGGGTCCAGACCCATCCGATTTAGCCCCGCCTGTTGTAAAGCTCCTCGTACATGTAATTCATTCCCTGGCTGCAAAGAAAGAGTATCGATCGTCCCACCCAATAACGATCCGAAGTGATATAAATCGAAGTGGGGAATTTATTTTCGTCATTGTAATAACGAATGCTAGTCTACCTTACATACGGGTGCTAACTATCACTCATTACTACTACAAATGTGTTCACGAACTTAAGTTCACCCTTTGATACATATACCTTTTAGAATGATTTTGTTGATATTTTGTGGCAGCTTTTAAACTAAAACAGTCTTTAGGCCTCCTGTGCCCTGTTATTGCAATTGAATGACCAGAAATGATTTGGCTTAGGGATGCCTTGAACAAATATTCAAAGACATTTACATTTTGGCATAAGTACACCAGGTAATAGTAGTATAATAGGTGGCAATGCTTGATAACCTTATATCAAACACTTTCTCCCACCCTACCAATCGGTGGGTTTTTTACGTTAAATATGCCTGCGTTTGCATGGTTGGTCCTCTATAGCGTGGTGCAACCCCCTCCCCCATTCTTCCAAAGATTCACTTTACTTGCCTTGTCTCAAGTTCTGGGTCATTCCCCGTCACTTCATCGCAGAGCATGACTCTGTCTGTCCCTTTCGTAAATGTTGGAACGGCCCTTACTATAAACATACCGCAATGAAACTACAGCTAACGATTAATATCGATTATACGTAATGCAAATCTGGATGCATTGTATTTACTGCATCAAAATTTACAGTTTAATCCAGAAATCATGTATTTTTAACCACCCGGCATCATATTACCCCTTCAAGATTTCAGTATTACAATTACCAATAAGGTGAAATAGTACATCCATATCGAATCTAACAAAAAGAGCCCTGTTATTCTAGCGATTTACCGCGTGATTCTTATGACTTATTTACGAGTACATGTAGAAGACCCGGAGTTAAAATATTTTGCATTTCCGCAAGATGTCGCTACTAACATGTATAACGAAACGTCATGGCTACCAGCAGATCAGTAACGCAAAAATGATATCAACCTTTTCGAGTAAAGTATTATAAATATTTCTTATTAGATATGCAAGCAAGGTCCTCATTTGCATGAATTGTCTCAAATGATATTTTTGCCTACCCAAATAGTTGTTCAAAAAGTTGTTCAAAGCATAAAGGCTTTATCTTAGCAAAGAAGACGCTAGCTAACATATGACTCTGATTCGCATGATTTATGCCATAATGTTTACCTTTACTAAGCTTTGTAATGCCCATCATACACCACTGTATAATTACATGTTATCCTTGATTATGCAAACGAAGTAGAACTTTTTATTACAAGTCAGAGGCCTTTACCTTAGGCATACTGCCCACTATTCCTTTCGCTGTAAATACGCACACGGAAGTGTGAAAGAGCTTACTAGGTTGTACCGTATGTACCACTCCTTCTGACGCATTTACCCCCACTTTCCCTCAACGCAGGCACAGATCATGTATGAGAGTTCCTTTTTATCTAGGCACGTTTCGTCTGTTTCTTGCACAGCCGTTTCCTTGTCATCTGGTAGACCTCCTCGCTGATGTACCCATCTCGGCGAAAGTGACCCAAAGTGTCCAGGTTTTCACACTGACCCAGTCGTGTACAATATACACAGTGCTGTTCCACAACGGGC
This sequence comes from Branchiostoma floridae, assembly GCF_000003815.2. NCBI lineage: Eukaryota > Metazoa > Chordata > Leptocardii > Amphioxiformes > Branchiostomatidae > Branchiostoma > Branchiostoma floridae. The sequence continues at coordinate 9,717,269 of NC_049986.1, read as the reverse complement.
AATATATTGCCGTATCTATATTTACGTCCAGTGTCGCCGCGACTGTAAACACTTCTGTTACTCTTTGTCAACCACAGCGATTTTCCAACACGCTCAGCCTGAATATCAACACGACAGTAAATATCTCTTCTCAACAACAAGCAAAGATCGCTGTCAACAACAAACCCAGGACCCCATCTTGTACTGTTGACCACTAAAGGGGGTTTCCTGTCCAAAGAACACGGGTCCTGGACCTGGCAATGATTACGTATCTGGATATTCAAACTTTTAAAATAACGAACTTCTCCCCAGTAGTCGTTACCGCTTGAGTTTATCCTTCTCCAAAGTGCTTTGTTAAAGTGGTCGTACAGTGCGTAGTCCACGTAGCTCCATTCCTTGTGATTCTGTTTTAGCTCGGGGGAAAGTTCAATCTCTACAACGTTGGCTTTCCTGACATTCTCAGCTTTTATGTAAAGTATGTCCCGTACAGACCAACACATCAAGCGTTTTAGTAGAACAAGAGACTCGTCATAATATTCTGTGAGCATTACCAGGTCGAAGTCTTGGTCAACCGTCCGTACGAACGTTTTCATGATGTCCTCTCTCCTTCCAGGATCTGAACCTAACGTTACCTTTTCGTTGTCACTGGGAAGAAATCCGAGATCCACAGATATAGAATTTTGGGTGAGGCAAAGCGGTACATGTATACCGTGTCCGCAATGGCGATCGTATTTTTTGGGGTCGGCCAAAAACGTTGCGATGGGATTCTTAGTTTTTGACAAGCCAAACTTTTCCCCGTAGCTGTACGCATTCCAGGCTGATATCAGGTGGTATAAAGGTTTTCGAACTATGGTGACATATGCCGTGTCTTTTGGCATGATTTGTGGAAACCGTGTTCTGTTATACACTGTGTGGTGCATGGATATCTCAAATGTTTGGTTGTGAGGAGGCGGCATGTAATATTCAGGGTAAAGTGTGTAAGGGTACATCCTACTCAGGAGAAACGGGCGTGGAATGATAACGTTTAGCTTTTTGGTGTACGCATAACGACTGAGGATGGAGAATAGAGTACTTCCTCCGACTTTGTGGTTTTTCGGGTAAGCGATGTGTTTTCTCTCTCTTCCTCCTTCGCACTGCAACCAAGGGAACGAAGCTTGCAGAGGCGGCGGTGGTATCGATTTGGCCGCTGATGACGACGTTTGCAGGAAGTTCTTCAAACGTGCTAGTGGTTCCGCCAGATCCACGATATCACCTTTTAGGTAACTGAAAAATAAGGGAAAGCTTACAACAATTTCTCAGACGTTTACGCCTTTTTTTAATTGTGTGCATTTCTTATATTTATGTAATGGTTAATCTGTGACATTATTTGACAAAGTAAAGATTCCAGAGTTGTTTCAGCACACAATAAAACAAACAAACTTTGTAATACCGAAAAGATTTTATACGGTCATCTGACCCCCCTCAAGTTGAAATGACCGGAAGCTTATGTCACGTGACTTGAACGGACGTGTGACGCCCGCAACGGATCAGCAACCGAGACGGGGGCCGATAGTGACTCCCGCTGACCTCTGACCCACCTTTCAAACAAAAGTTTAAAAATCTCTAAACATTATTGTAGCCTCAAGGGAAGCAATTCTCAAATAACCCAGAAACTATTGTGTTGTTAATGATTACATATGATTAGAATACACCAATTGCTGTCTTACAGATATGCTTGATTGCGTACGGAGTTACAATAGAGCTCTTGAAAACAACAGTCATTGCAGGTATAGATAGTAACCTGGGTAGCCTGTGTGCGCCATATTATACGATGACCGTTTCAAAGCGAGAGAGTTTATCTGCAAGTTCTTACCAGAAAAATTTATTGCTACATGAAACATACAGTATATACATGGAAAAATAAAAGACATTAGTATAATGGTGACAAGGGGGAACAAGTGATTATTCTAACATGGACTATCAAAAACTACAATCTACTCGTCCTACATGTCCTATCTAACTAAAAAAGTCTCCAGATTGGGGAAAATTTAAGGAAAAGAAGCATATTTCAAGGGTTTAAGTGGCACTTGAAAATCGTCAATTTTGTGCCCTCTCTGCGTAACGCAACTCTGACGTCAGTCCTGCAGAACACAGAACCGATAGGTTATCAGTTCAAATCAAATCCTGTTATGCTTTACCGATCGTGTGCCCTTTACACGACATTCCTCATTCGTTAGCGTGGAAGAAGAGGGCTAAACGTGCACATTCCAGTACCGCGCCCGAGACATAGTGGATAACGATTATCCACTGTTCCTACGGCTTCAAAAAGACTTAATGGAACTTATGTTCTGCCAGTACTTTGTATGTGGCATTGGTAAATAGGTCACTTATTTTATTGCAGTTGCAACTGTGGGGTTCAAGTGCTGCCAAACTGACCATGCCAACATCTCCGAGCTTTTGGCGTTGTGGTTTTAACGTTGGATTTGTGATCCTGCTGCCGTGTTCGAATCCCGGGAGTCGGGATATTGCTTTTTTCTGTTCTATTCGCCACTCTAGTTGTTTCATAGTGATATACTTTCCTTGTTTGTCGTAAAGAAAATAAAGTTCTTTCTTTCGTACCTGACATGTAGGGTCCCTGCTAACAAGCACAACACGGTGAAGAGGAGGATGGAATACTTGTAGCGTTGTCCCATGGCTGTAGTAGCAGAGGTGACTGCTAAAAAAATGTTGTGTCCGATAATAAATTCTGGTGCCAGCGTTTTGAACAATGTAGTATGCAATATTTGTGAAAAGAATGTGTACAAATTGATGTATACGTAGCGAGAACTAGCCGTTTTAAGTCATGAAAAATCTCTGGAGTAAAAAAAAAAATCGACAAACCTTACACGTACGTATGTCTCGGTGCGATATCACGATCACTTCTACATAGAATGGAGCCTAACCTACATATACCATAGCCTCTCTCGCAGACTCTTTAGGAACGCCGGTGTTTACTTTTTGGAAGTGCAGAATTCAGTCGCAGTTTCAACGTGGTCGTGGGTGAACTATTTTCTCGCATAGAAATGATAACGCTAGTTCACCTTTATCAGTGGGATAACATATCCGTTGTTTGAAAAAAAATCCAAGTTTTTAGGGATATCAAGTCAACGGATGGTGGTTTCAAAATACCGCTGTTATTTTCAAATTATAGCACCCTACGCCGACTTCATGCCGGTAAATGAAATACCCTGAATTGTAAAACAATGGATATAGGTTACCTTCGAATAAATTTGAACTAGTGTAATATCCCGGCCGTAGAAAACGTGTCCCTTGTTGAAAATTGCGAATCAGCTCTCCCTACAAAAATGTCTGCGAAGGAGACTACATGTTTGACCGGTCTATGTACCGTCAAAATGCATACCTTACGTTCTTTTACATACAAATGAGAGGAGATAATTTCCGTGGAAATCACGTGACGAATGCAGACGCACCCATCCAACCACTATAGATCCTTTCCAAGAAAGTAGACTGTGACAGGGAGAAACAACAGATGAGTCTTCTCATTATCCCGCCACTTTAGCCTTAGGGTTTTTGTGTTGTTTGAACTTACGAGGGGTGATCAATAAGTTCTCGGCCTAACCCAGAAATAATAAGCACAACTCAAATTTTGAGGCACAACTTCATAGTACGGAGCCTTTATCAATATCCGCCAAATTTCAAATCATTGCAGTCATTACTTTACAGGCATTCGTTTCTTGCAAATCAGAATTCGAAGGTAAGTGGCGAGAAAAAAGTGGTGTGAATTGTGATCAAATATGTGTGGGTCGAGTTCCCCATGCCGTAAATTAGCAAAAACATTGTCAAAATGTTTGATAATGATTCTCTTCCTAATTCAAGCAAAAAGAATTGGGTGTCTGACTTTCAGCAGCGCAAGTTGACCCGCACACTTTGCTGGCGACACCCAGTAACGTTGGGTAAGGAATGACGAAAATGAAGTGGACAAATGATCTGCAACCTGAGGTGTGAGGTCAAATTGTCTGATCACACTTCACCCTCCTTTTTCTCGACACTTACCTTCTAATTTAGAAAAAACGAATGCCGGGAAAGTAATAACTCCATTTTTTGTTGTAATCTGGAGGATATTGATAAAAGGCTTCATACTATGAAGTTGTGCCTCAAAATCTGAGTTGTGCTTGTTATTTCTAGATGAGGCCGAGAACTTATTGATCACCTCTCGTAGGTGTGCATATTTCTGTTCTACGTACGGTACTACGTGTATCTTTGTACAGTGAACATTCGTAAGACAAAATGTATTTCGTTCTCTATTTACATGTAGTTCCTATCATGAAATATACATAGTCTACCATTGGAAAGACTTCGATGTATGTACCAACTTAAATTTGCAGTGGGTAATTGCTAATCCATAATCTATATAAAAAATTGTCTGCCATGTAGAAATTATAGCATGTTTGAATAAAATTCACTTCAATCTTTCTAAGAAGTGAGATCAATTCTGGTATATAGGCAAACTTATTACAGTTATACATCATATTGTCACGATAAATGATTCAATCAATGTTATACCGTGCTTTTGCTCATCAAAAAAGCATTCATCACTCACATAGATTGCATCCTTGTATATTTGACCTTTTTGTCTCTCACCATTGCATCAGCTTTTTGATGTCAAGATGAGGTCATCCATAACATCAGGTCAGCGTGACCTTATTCAAATAGATTGTCTAACCACAAAGACAGGAAAGTGAGGGCACATTTCCTCAGGCAATCCCCAGCTAAAGCGTACAAACATCACCCCCCCCCCATAATATATTCAAACATAAACTTCCCTGGAGAAAAATACTGTACAGTAAGTGTTGGTGGGGTCACTGCAGTTTGAAAATATCATGATTAACAGTTGAATTGTTTGGATATAAATAAAAATGGCGCTACATGCCACGGATAGAGAAGCCCATTTTTTTCCGCAGGACTGATGGATGCCTTCACCCTTCTGACCAGTTCTAACCAGATTCAGCTGCAGACGACTCGTTCTAGAGAAATTAAAAGAAAAAAAATATTCGCCATGTATTGTTTCGTTTTGCTTTAGCTTACGCTTATCTTCGTAAACCACACAGATTTTAGATAATGAATCACGTTATGTTTGCTTCTCACGGTTGCATCAGCTTTCTGATATCATCCATAGAAACAGGTCATGTGCATTGTCTAACCACAGCAATGGAAAGAGAATCAAAGTATATTTCCTCAGGCAATCCCTACCCATGCGTACAAACAGCGGTCATTTAGAAGGGGAGCCAGTTCTACCAGCCTGAAGATTCAACTGTTCAGAGCAGCTTGTGCTGTCACACCAAATCAAAAGTTACTCCATACTTGAAAATTACCTTTCGTCAATTCGTAATAAAACTTTTGCTGTTAACATAACCAAATTAAGAAGCAGTTCACACTGCTTGGAAATAGAAAAAGGTCGGTACCGTAATGAACCAGCCAACAAGAGGCAATGCTCTAGAAAAGAGAGAATCCATTGTACAGTAACAGACCGACTTGTTAAACTTGCATATTACACGATGTCAATACGCCATTTATGTTCACATTCCTGTACTATAAATGTATACGTAGTTTTAGACCTTAGACGAGTATCATTGTTTTAATTGGCTTATTATTGTTGCCTTACAATTGCACCATGTACAAATGTCGTGCAATAAAGTTCATTCATTCATTCATTCCTCTTATACTACGTATACAATGAGGCTTTTTTTCTTAAACAGACACATCACCTTCCTTGGAGCGGACGTCTGTTCAGTACGTGTTGGTGGGGTCACTGTACAGTAGCTCTAAGTTATCAATAATGCAAATGAAGATTGCTGGGATACCAAAAAAAAATGGCGGTGCATGACACAGATCGAGAAACCCGTTTTTCCACAGGACTGGAGGAAGATTAATTGTTTAGACCGGTTCTAACCAGATTTAGCTGCACCAGACTGGTGCAGATTGAAAGAGAACAGGTATTCGCCATGGTTCGTTCGCTTTGGTTTTGAGTGCAATTAATAAATCTGGCTCCCACATAGTAACATGTTTCTCTTGATATTATATTGCGTACGAGTATGTTTCAAGTATAGAATATCACAGTCGCTTTGTAGGGTCAAAGGTTCACGTGATTGGGTTGACCTTTGACATTTCCACATGAGTAAATGTAGGTCAGACATCACCCTGTATCACCTAAGATGCCCTTCAGGCGAGGAACCGTCAAATATACACATGACTTCTTTACAATCCACAGTTCCAAACTTGCAGTGACAACGTTAACCTCTTCAAATCTAAGATACACCCATGATGATGAAAGGTTTCTAATAACTTCCATACAAATATTAAGACATGTCAATCTGGAATCGACCAATTAGAAAGGGCTACTAACATTTGTATCACACCAGACGCCTTTTGTGATGTAAATTAAATGGGCGAGAGCTTTCTTTCTTTTTCTCGCAGTCAACAAAATGCTGCTAATGGATCCTTCTTCCTCATGATCAGTGTAGGTAGTTAAGTTCCTGTTTGTACATGTACGACGCTTAAGGTAGTCTACAAGTCACCAAAGCACTGCTTTTCAAGAAACGTTTGTTAACAATTGGACCATAAAAATCGTCAACTATACCATAAATAAATACCATGTCTGCTGGGACATAATGTGGGGGTGGATTTGCATGTCTGTACGCTTTAGATAGTCTACCAGTCACCAAAGCATCGCTTTTTAAAAACGTCTGGACCATATGATAATCGTCACCACACCATGGAATGGGACGATCTGCTGAGAAAACACCTCGGGGAGTTCGGAAGGTTTCAAAAATTCACCTCTCTGCTCGCCATCTTAGTCGGTCCGACCACCGGACTGACTTTAGTTGCAATGACGTTCTTGGCAGCGACACCGGAACACCATTGCCGCGTCTTTGGAAACACTTCTTCGGTCGGACATCGCTACAGGACCGAGGGACATAACTTGAGTATCCCCTTGGAAAATATCGGTGGCAGCTGGAAATACAGCTCGTGTTTGATGTACAAAATCTCAAATAGAACAGCGACCTCGAGGAATGAAACTACAGCATGTACCCATGGCTGGGAGTATGACAGGACCATTTACCAGAGTACCATCGTCACAGAGGTAAGCCTGTCATTGTGATATGCAAGATAATAACATATTGTATCAACAAGTTCAAGTATGGTAACTTGCACAAGAGCTTTAGAAATACAATCTCAAAACGATATGCATTATCAACTGATGCCTATAGCTCTTTCTTATTAATAAGTACTGTTCTATATTTACATTACATACATTGTCACACGACAACATGTAGTTAGATTTTGAATATGTCACATTTGAGTTTGATTTTAATTGTGTGTTCATATATGTAATTATTCTTAGATTCTGTTTAAACTATGTTAAGCTGTGTACATGTCTATGCCACTGATTTCGAAGACGCTGTTAATAGAAATCATTTGCGATTTCGAAAGTATGGTAACTTGTACAAGAGATTTAGGAATATCATTATTGATTAATATAATCTTTTTTATAAAATAATATGTATTATTAACCGATGCCAATAGCTCTTAAAGTACTGTTCTATATTTACATTAGATACATTATCACAGGGCAACATGTAGTTAAATTTTGAATATGTCACATTTGAGTTGGATTTTAATTGTGTGTTCATATATGTAATGGGACTTAGATTCTGTTTAAAGTATGTTACGCTGTGTACATGTGTATTTCACTGGTTTCGAAGACGCTGTTAATAGAAATCTTACCTTATTTGCAATTTTACCACTCAGTACGACCTAGTGTGCTGGCGATCCTGGTTGAGGGGACTTGGTCAGAGCACTTTCATGGCAGGGGTGAGCGTAGGTGGAATCTTCTTCGGCATAACTTCTGACAGGTTCGTCTTAACTATTAGTGAGACTAATGAGAAGTTTATTGCATACGCTAAAGTTTTTCTACCTGGGCCAGTGTTCCTTTTGGATCTAGTATCTAGTAAGAAGACAGCGGGATATAAAAACACCCAATACTTCACAAAAAAATGAGTGTAGTGCCACATTGTCCTCGTCTGTCCGACCGCAAAGTGATATAACAAACACTGTGTACCGGTACAAAACCGGTTTTTTCTTATTGGACCAGTCCAGAAAAAACGGACCTGAAAAAAAATTAGGTGGACCGGATATTGGACCGATTGGAAAATGAACAGTTTATATGATCAGGCATTCACACATTTTATGGCTTACCGTTCGAAGAAAAGAACAAGAGCGAAGTAGCCTATAGTCATTTCTACCAAGGTTTACAGCTAATCGTACAGAGGAAGTCAGCCTTGTATGATATTAAAACGCCAGTAGGAGTTGAATACTCGACAAAACAGATTCTTTGTAGAGAAATGTACAATTGTTTCGATTATTATCCATTCACAACTTTTCACATACTGAATCAGGTTCAGGTCCGGACCTGAACCGGACCTGGACCTGAATTTTCGGTACCGGAACCCACCCTTAACATTAGTAACCCACCCTTAATACTAGTAGGTATATATATATATATATACATATACTAGTAGGTATATATATATATATATATATATATATATATATATATATATATATATATATATATATATATATACACCACTAGTGATTGCCTTTGACATTTTCTATTACCAAAATTTATCACCATTCATAAATCTTAATTTTTGTATAGTGAGCCCTGTATAATGAGCTCCAGATCAGATGTCATCAAACTCTGCGTCACTATGTCAACAAACTTTGTTCATCACCAGAAGGTCACCAAATTTCAAAATTACCAAAGTAATGGAATTATTTACTTGTAAATGTATCCTGTGTAATTCAAAGAGACTCAGTGACCTGAATACATGATGGCACATATACATAACCAATACTACCAATGCCATCAACCTACCAACGTTACGATAGAGATTCTTAAACTAATACCTTTCTCAATGCAATTCTGACTAGTGTATGAGAGTATGTGTGCGTGTGAGGGGAGGGTAGTTCTGTATTTAGTACTGCATTGAGAAAGGTAGCAAACGGATTGCAAATATTGTCAGATGATTTGTGTTGGTTGTGTACAAGGAACATTTCATTCCAACCTGCTAAAACTATTCATGAATCCCGCATAGATTTGGCCGCCGATCTACTACAGTGTTTTGCCTTATACTGCACCTCGCATTGAGTACAGGAACATCTTTCGTATCAGATTATGGTTCATTCATCGTTCTACGTGCGTTAGATGGAGCAGCTGTCAATGGTGCCTTCTACACCGCCTTTGTTCTAGGTACAGTTGACAATGAATCGTTTGCGTTATTGCCCTCGCCAGGAATGCTGTATTTTCAGTGCATTCCGTTTTTGTTTGCTTGTTGTTGTTTTTTTCGAATGTTAAGATGATAATATAAATTTTATTTGCAAGTTCTTGCCCGAGGGCTAATTCGGCAACATGAAACATACAGAAAATGTAGTAAACGTACATAAAATGAAATACCTGGTGACAAGTGTTGACAAGTGACTATTATATCAATGACATGTACTGCTGAGAGCTACAATCTACGTATTTGGGGTTTGATTTCTTTTCTGGAAGCAGTGGAAGACGAAGTACCCCACTTGTACTATGATGAGTGAGTTATGTGACGTTAACAGCGTTATAGTTTTGTTTTCGTCGGTATGTGTTTGGAAATCTTTGTGTGTTTTGCATGCCTCTTCAAATAACTCCTTTCTTTCCTGGTCACTAGAGAGGCAGAAACAAAATCTAGTTTTAATAATATCATTGTAAATGTTCTCTTTGATTTTGCCCTATAGCCGTCGAAGTTGTCGGGCCTTCCAAGCGGAATGCAGTAGGCATGACTGTGAGCCTGAGTTTTGGGACAGGATTCTTCGTCCTTTCTCTATTGGCCTACTTTCTCCGAACCTGGCGGAACCTTCAGCTGGTCCAAGCATTGATAATGTACCCTCTCCTATGCTATTGGTGGTAAGAGTTTTTCAAATACATCAAGAAATTTCCCCGTTTGATTTGTGCATGTGCAGTGTGATTTATTGTTGGTATGCATTGGGATGCATTTGTGGTAAATGTCAAAAAACCGGACAATCAACTACGTCTATGGTGCTTTTTTATTCAGGTAGATGACGTGACTTAATGAGTGGTGAAAAAAACGTTTATGGCGTCCCCCGTCTGTATTACTACCAAGTTAAACAAACACACTTTACCACAGGGTACTTCCAGAGTCTCCAAGGTGGCTCATCAGTAAACAACGAGTGAAGGCAGCCAAGGAAGTCCTTCAGAGAGCAGCCAGGGTAAACAATGTAACCATACCAGACGAAGTCTCGGATCTGCTTGCAAAGTCAGCTGAATCCAATGAGAACACTAACAAGTTCACAATAATTGACCTCGTGCGAACCCCTGGGATGCGCAAAATCACATTGACAATGTGCTTGGTATGGTAAGGACCATATTCTATATTCTCATCGGCTCTTGTGTCATTTCTTCATATCGCCATTCCATGATTTGTACCTTTCTTGTATTTTTTTGTCAGCACCGTACGATCAGAGTGGGTGGATGTAGGTATATGTGTGCATGCATACGTTCTTGTGAATGTACATGTGTATGCTTGTCTTCCTCTGTGTGTGTGTGTGTGTGTGTTTGTGTGTCTGTTTGTCTGTGTGTGTGCTGCCGATCCCGGGGATCGCCATTTGTTTGCTTGTTCAATAGATACAAGGTGGTCTACCAGGGATTGCCGTCCCAGGTGAAGGGTAATTAAAGTCCTGTGGTATTAATCAGGCTTGAAATGACTGTGCATGATAGAAATTGACCATTTTGCAATGTTCATTCCAAAATCATATAGGATGTTTATAGCAGGAGTCTACTTTGGTCTAATTGTCGGGACGTCTGATCTAGCCGGGGATCCGTACGTCAACTTTGCCATTGGTACAGCCCTGGAGATCGGGCTGGCAATTCTGGGGTGGGCGGGCATGGAGAGATGGGGCAGGAAACCAGTCATAGCAGGGTCGGCACTGATGGCAGGAATAGGTTGCCTGGTGTCAGCAGCTTCCATAGGTATCTTTCCGTTTGCATTGCTTGCCATCGCTCTTTCACCTTTCCGTCCATCTCTATTTGTCATTCCAAAATCATATAGGATGTTTATAGCAGGAGTCTACTTTGGTCTAATTGTCGGGACGTCTGATCTAGCCGGGGTATCTTTCCGTATCTTTCCGTTTGCATTGTCTGTCTGTTTGTCTGTCTGCCTGTCCCTCGTATACCACATACTTACGTACCTCGCCACTTTGTCTCATTGTCGTCAGGGGGACAAGGTAGTGTTGCTATAGTTATAGTTGATTTAAAAGTTATATAGTTGATTTTTGGGATATCATATTTCCCTCTTTTTTTCATTTCTCTTCTATCTCCTCTCTCTCCTTGCATTAAATGTTTTCTATGATCTGGTGTCCTGGAAAAGATTTCACGGGATGAAACCTACGTAATGAAAGTGACACCATGTACCCTGGTGTATCGGACTCTTATATATTGACACATTTTGCAGGACTACCAACTGTTTCCCGTAATTTTGCCTTGATGGGCAGAGCTGTCATCGGCATTACTTACAACTGTTTGATTGCATACACACCAGAGGTGTTCCCGACTGTAGTAAGGTAGGTTATTTATATAATTATGTCCCATATCTACACTGAATCATAATCTGCAGGGGGAGGGGGTTGTTACATGGACTTTTTGATGTGATGTGATGTGCATAATTAGGAGATTAATTGTCTAAATTCCGGTGTTGCGATTAAAGTTTCATACACGAATACACGGGGGGAGCCTTTGCATGTAGTTTTTGAATTATGCCAAACAAGACATAATTCTACAATTAAAAGAAACAATGCAAGAATTCCTAAGGGACAATAAAAAAAAACATTTCATACTTGTGACAAATGAAATTTGAGTGAAGGTGAACATCAACATGCAAAGATTTTGCAGATCTGAACGCCATGTGCATAATCAATGAGAAAATGTTACAGAGCTTTCAGTTAAATAATAGGACTTTCATATTTGTGACATTTGGGTAAACCACCCATGGACATAGATGAAAACTAATTATTTACGTTGCAATAGGAGCATGGGTATTGGTGTGTCCACGGCGTCTTCCCGGATTGGCTGCATATCGGCTCCCTTCGTGACGCTCCTGGGTGATGTGTGGCTGCCCCTCCCCATGGTGACGTTTGGACTGGCGGCTTGTGCAGGCGGTTTGGCTGTCTTCTTGCTCCAGGAAACACTTCGAGTCCCACTGCCTGAAACTATAGAGGACGTAGAGAATTTGGGAAGGTTTGAGTTTTGTTTTATTTTGTTCTTTGGTATCTCTGCTTTCCTGTCTGTCAGTCTGTTTGTGTGTCCTTTTTGGCGACGCCTCAGGGGCTAGCCTTATAGTATATCATATGTTGCGGTCGTATGGTACCCACATGAATCATGGTATTTGAAAACCACGCGCATTCCAAGGTCATTCCACTGAGCATCTCTGTCCCAAAAGCAAGGACCTCTAGACTGCACAATTCCCTCCTAAACCATACCATCAGACTATACAGGAAATAATTGACTGATGCTTAGGTGTTATTTGTTTATTTATGCACTGTCTTACTGTCTTACCTGCTGTGTCTAGTTATTATGCAATGTGATTTTACTCAATTCTGTAAGATCAACGGTATTCAGAGTCACTACTGCTCAGGGGTACTCTGCAATGTTGATTTGACAAATAAAGATTTGAAAGATTTGAGCAACATAGATAGCTTTTACGTGTTGCAATGTATTGTGATGCAATCCTAATTGCTGTTTTTGCTTTAAATCATGTTTAGGAGGTCGCGAAGAGATGACGACCACGACAATTCAGTGAGCTACACGAACCCCTGGCCTAAACGTGACCCCTTCAGACACGTTAAACGTGTAGTTGCCTGTTACCAAACCGCTCGCGATGGTGGCTACTTCAACTCTATCTTGGTACCTTAAGGAATAATAATCGAGTCCATACGAAGTTTAAGTATAGCTTGGCATATTAACAAATTTGTCAGAAGCAAATGTGATCATATATAGTGCTAGGAAAACATGATCTAGCAGTGATAGGGCTATTGTGTTAGACCTGATAAATAGAAATAAAGCTATACGTCACAGCATGGAAGATTTTGTTGTAAAGATGTTGAACCTAGCTGGGTATTGTTCGCTCTCTTTTCATTAAATTTGTGTAAGAAAATCTTAGAAGAATTTTTACTTCAAATCTGATTAAAATATAATTCAGATCCCTTGGCAACATATTATTAGCATCTAATGGATAATGGAAAGAGGTATAGTGTCTTATTTTTGTCGTATAATGTTACCTCCTAGGCAAGTACACTTAAAAGTGTACTTGCCTAGGAGGGTAAAGATTGTGTGGTGTAAACTACAGGATTAGACTATGCAGTGTCAGTTGAATGTTTTTAAAACTTTACCAGTTTCTTCTGAGCTGTCAAATAATTACAATGATAATGAAAGTTTTTGCATGTTAATGGCTCAATGGAGCTAACTGCTCTTAATCAGATGCAAAGAGAATAATGTAAGGAAGAATGTAACTTACTGTAGAAATACTATGCTATACTTCACTTATATCTATAACGTACATACTTCTTTTTTCTTCTCAATACGTGTTAAAACGAAAATACAAAGATTTTTCCATGACATAGTGGTTACAGAGGGCATTAGGAGATTAATTCTGGTATTTAGGACAACATCATCATCATCATCGGTCGGCTGCGGCGCAGGCGACTGTAAGTTTCTTCCAAGACCTTCTGTCGGCAGCTAGATGACGAATTTGCTTTGCGGTGATCTGGTCATTGTAATCTCCTAGGAACTGTTGAATGTACTTTAAATAGGAGGTAGCTTGGCGTCCTCGTCTGCATGTATATGCATCATACAATTATGTATCATATTGTCACGATAATTGATTCAATTTTACATATTTCCAAACTGCAGTGACCCACCAACAACTTACTGTACAGAATTCATCTCCTAAGCAGTTTTATATTTGTGGCAGTTTTATATTTGTGTTAAAGAATCTCATTGTGGTAAGACGTGACAGCAAAATGTGATGAAGAGTTAAATCCTCAGGCTAGTAAATCCGGTTTTGTCACTATGGGCGGGGGGGGGGGGTATGTTTGTACGCATCAGTTGGGGATTGCCTGAGGAAACGTACCCTCACTTTACTGTCTTTGTGGTTAGACAATCTATTTAAATAAGGTCACGCTGACCTGATGTTATGGATGACCTCCTCTTAAGATCACAAAGCTGATGCAATGGTGAGTGTCAAATATACAAAGATGCATCATTTAAAATCTATATGATGGACGTTTTTCTTGACTAGCAAAAACATGGTCAACAGTTGAATTGTGTGTGGATACAAATAAAAATGGCGGCACATGCCACGGATAGAGAAACACCTTTGTTCCGCAGGACTGATGGATGACTTCACCCTACAGACCGGTTTTAACCAGATAGAGGTGCAGACGACTCGGTATACACAACTTGAAAGAAAAGAAACATTCGCCCTGTCTTGTTTGACTTACTTTTCCTTACGCTTATCTTTCAAGTATGGCAACTTGTTGCGTATTTCAAGACTAAAAACTATGTTAATTTTAAGGATGATAGGCTTACCTATGATTGACCTTTCCATTGTCAGTAAATATAGGTCAGAAATCACTTTGCATAGCCTAAACTCTCCCCCAGACAGATAATATTCAATTTGTGAGATAAATCATAATTCCTAATAACTTTCATTGACTAATAACTTCAAGTTTCTCCTAACGGAATGAGAGTCTATTGGTATGTCAGAGCCAATCTGGTAAGGTTAATAACCCCTAGATGCCCTTTTTGATGTAAATTATGGAGGCGGATCTGTACGCCCTTTTCCGACAAAGAGGACAAGGTAATTTGAGCCAATGCTGCAATTGCACCATATGCATTGTGCAGTAGTATAGATATTAAGTTCTTGTTTGTACATTTTGCAGTAGCATAGTTGTGTTCCTATTTGTACATGGACGACGCTTAAGAGAGTCTTCTGGTCAACAAAGTATTGCTTTAAGAAAAACGTCTCGACCCTAACAGCCATCAATACACCATGGAATGGGACGATCTGCTGAGAAAACACCTTGGGGAGTTCGGAAGGTTTCAAAAGTTCACCTCTCTGCTTGCCATCTTGGTCGGTCCGACCGTCGGACTGACTTTAGTTGCAATGACGTTCTTGGCAGCGACACCGGAACACCATTGCCGCGTCTTTGGAAACACTTCTTCGGTCGGACATCGCTACAGCACCGAGGGGTATAATCTGAGTATCCCCTTGGAAAATATCGGCGGCACCTGGAAATACAGCTCGTGTTTGATGTACAAAAACTCAAATGGAACGGCGACATCGAGTAATGGAACTACATCATGTACCCATGGCTGGGAGTATGACAGGACCATTTACCAGAGTACCATCGTCACAGAGGTGAGTATGTTATTGTGATATGCAATATAATGACATAATAGATGAACAAGTGCATTTTCTAAAGAATTGTAACTTGTACAGGTTTAGGAATATAACCTTTTGTATAAAAGGATACGAATTAAAAACGTATACCTAAGCTCTTTCGTAAGTGTTGTCCTATATCTATATTGAATACTTGGTCCCAGGGCAACAAATACAAATTTAAGAGTCATTGCAGGAGAAAACCAGGCAGAGGTCGGAAGATGGGGGTCGGCCAAATCAACTCAAACTTTTTATGTGTGATAGGTATGGGGAACTATGAACAGCCATATGATTAAAACCCTCCAGCTATTTTCTGTTATGGCGTTGTGAGGCCCCCCTCTGAGACCCTCCAAAATCAAACTATCGATGACTGAAAATTACTGAAATTGCGATGGCTATTCTGATACTTCTGATTAAGATATGACAAAAAGTTTTATATTCCCATATTTCATGTGTTCTTAAGTTTTACTGATAAAAATTTGAAGATGAAGTATTGAAATTAAGAGGGTGTTACAGGGGGTTACCAGAACCAATGAAAACACGATTTTCAACTCTCTGCATTTCTGTGATCTTTAAGGGGCTTGTTCTCCGACAACCAGCAATTTAAATGAATGGTTTTACCTTTACTGGAGAGAGGAATATCTACTAATTGAAAATCAAGCGTCGTCTAATTGGGCCATGTATACCACGAGCCGTGAGCGGGGGGTCTTTATGGGGATTTTCCAGGTTTTTCACTATGTTAAAACAGGTAATAACTGCTCACTACGGGGTAATGGACGGCAACTTTTTGGTGTCCCTGTGTAGGATCACTGCTTAATTGTCAAAAATGCTTCAACTAATTGCAAGTAATTATTGGGGCTCTGTATGGGGGATATAAGGCTACTTGAAAATGAATTATGCTGGTTTTACCCGCATTTGTTGATCTGTAAGTGCTCAACATGGGTTAAGTTATGTCATTTATTTGTGTTTCTGTATAGGAACAATTCTTAACTGTCAAAAAAAAAGCTATACCTATTTACTGCTATTCATTTGGGCTTTGTATGGGGCATATAAGGATATGTGAAATGGAATTAAGCTGCTTTTACACATCTCAGTATCTCTAAGACGTCAGTTTAGGTCCCTTACAAAGTGTGCTTTCCCTATGTGATACATAATGAAAAAGGATCTACATGGGGGTTATCAGTATACTCCACATACTATTTACTGCACTGCAGGCCACATGAGTGACCGCATACTATGATAGGCAATCTACAACATAGAAACATGACCCTAACAAAGACTTTTAGCTATTACAGATTTTTTTGCAGCAAAATGGACCATTGTCTTGCGTATCGTCCATTCACAAGTTTTCACATAATGAATCAGGTCCAGGTTCAGGTCCAAACCTAGACCTGATCCTCTGGACCTGAGCCGGACCTGGAACTGAATTTTCCGTACCGGTACCCACCCACCCCTAGCCATGAGCTATACCAGTCACAGCTTGAGCCCACTGCTTGTGTATTCTGTTGTACAATGCATGTAACGTTGGACTCCCGCTCCAGTTCTTTAAAGTGTTCTCCAACGTCTTCTAGCTTGTTGGCTGAGCTGAAGGCTGTCACATATCCTGGCTCAGGGCAGCAGAACAGCGCTGACTTTGACCAACTGCCGATGTTGTGATGTGACTCGTTTGTGACTGTGGGGTACCAAACGGTGCTGTGTCAGGGTTGGAAGGTTATGTATCTGTGGCACTGTGGCAAAGTTCACTACTTCTCCAACCCCAACATGTCTCAATCAGTTACAAACAAGAAATTGTTCTATGACTTGACATCTTCCCATTTTTGCCCTGCACTGCTCTTAGCTTGCTTCACCTGTTTGTGCCACCGCAATTCTACAGTCATCTATGCCTCCATGGGACCCCCCACGTTTCTTTTATGTATTCAGCGGTCAAGACATCGATGTTTTTCATTGACGTACCGTCTTATGTGAGTCTTTATTGATGCTATCTTGCGGTCACAAATGTCCTTGCCTCCTGAGCGAGGGTCTGAGAAGTCGAAGCACAGAACTTATATTCTAGTTTTCTGACCGAGACAAAATCAGCGGAGCACAGTGGTAACACCCTGCAATTTCTCAAAAACACTTTTATTAGTAAAAGATTCTCGGACTTGACGGTATGAAGTACACTTTGCAGAATAGCAGAGACAGCTGACCAGTCCTGTCGATAATTGTTGAAAATGTGGAAAAAACACTCCACATTCTTGCCTTCATCGCCCTTCGTAATTACTGCAGCCATTGCGATCCATATTCCATACTAAAAAGAACATGGGACTTTTAATTCGATGGCTCTTAATTCATAATTCACCAACCCACCTATCTCACATGCAAAGTATGCGCAGAAGATTGCTGACCCAGTTCTTCTCGCTTCTGCCAAAGATTTCTGATACAATGACGGTTTGAGTACATCATGTGCGTGGAGACCTGATAACCCCCATGCAGAGCCTCTTTCATTAAGCACCACATGGTAAATACATAATCATTATGATTCTGTAAGGAATGTACTATTTGAGGACTTACAGAGCAACAAATGCGGGTAAAACCTGCATAATTCATTTTTAAGTAGCTTTATATCCCCCATACAGACCACCAATAATTACTTGCAATTAGTTATAGCATTTTTGACAATTAAGCAGTGATCCTACACAGGGACACCAAAATGTTACCGTCCGTTACCCCGTAGTGAGCAGTTATTACCTGTTTTAACATAGTGAAAAACCTGGAAAATCCCCATAAAGACCCCCCGCTCACGGCTCGTGGTATACATGGCCCAATTAGACGACGCTTGATTTTCAATTAGTAGATATTCCTCTCTCCAGTAAAGGTAAAACCATTCATTTAAATTGCTGGTTGTCGGAGAACAAGCCCCTTAAAGATCACAGAAATGCAGAGAGTTGAAAATCGTGTTTTCATTGGTTCTGGTAACCCCCTGTAACACCCTCTTAATTTCAATACTTCATCTTCAAATTTTTATCAGTAAAACTTAAGAACACATGAAATATGGGAATATAAAACTTTTGTCATATCTTAATCAGAAGTATCAGAATAGCCATCGCAATTTCAGTAATTTTCAGTCATCAATAGTTTGATTTTGGAGGGTCTCAGAGGGGGCCCCACAACGCCATAACGGAAAATAGCTGGAGGGTTTTAATCATATGGCTGTTCATAGTTCCCCATACCTATCACACATAAAAAGTTTGAGTTGATTTGGCCGACCCCCATCTTTATATTAAATACTTGGTCTGGTTTTCTCCTGCAATGACTCTTAATAAAGTTTTGAATATGTCACATTTGAGTTCGACACATTTGTGTTCATATATGTAATGAGTCTTAAATTCTGTTGAAACTATGTCAAGCTGTGTACACATCCATGTCTCAGGTTTGTTAATAGGAGTGACTTAACTAATTTACAATTTTACCACAATTTTACTACTCAGTACGACCTAGTTTGCTGGCGATCCTGGTTGAAGGGACTTGGTCAGAGCACTTTCATGGCGGGGGTGGGCGTTGGTGGAATTTTCTTCGGCATCATTTCGGACAGGTTTGTCTTCTAGATAACTTCGTTGCAGTCACGCTAAACTTTCTTCACCTCAGCTAGTGTTGCTTTTGGTATTATCTACTATACAGACAGTGGACTATGAAATAACTCTTGACATATGTAGGTCTACTCGTCAAAAGTTATCACTATTGATAAAACATATTTGTTATACAATGATCCCTGTATATATAACTCCAGATCAGATGTCATCAAAGTCTTCGTCACAATGTCAACAAACTTTGTTCCTCAGTTTTTAAAATTGACCGAGATTGATATTTTTTGCTTACATGTATGCCCTGTGTAATGAAAAAAAGATTGACAGCTCGCTAAAATTGTCACTTGATATCACCTAACCAACACTGCCAATGCTCTCTGCCTACCAACGTTTTGATAGATATCCTACAGCTTTCCCAGTGCTATTCTCAGTAGTTGTGTATGGGGGGGGGGGGTAG
>NC_049986.1:9696525-9697552 GCF_000003815.2 Branchiostoma floridae | reverse complement strand
CTCGCATTGAGTACAGGAGCGTCTTTCACGTCGGATTATGTTTCCTTCATCGTTCTACGTGCGTTAGATGGAGCAGCTGCCAATGGTCTCTTCTTCACCGCTTTTGTTCTAGGTACAGTAATGTTGATAATACATCATTTGTGTTGTTGCCTTGAATGCGGGGTATTTTCTGTACATTGTTACATTTCATTGTTGGTTGTTTGTCAGGTTGGTTGGTTGGTTGGTTGGTTGTCATGTTGGTTGGTTGGTTGGTTGGTTGGTTGATTGGTTGGTGGTTGGTTGGTTGGTTGGTTGGTTGGTTTGGTTGTTTGGTTGTTTGGTTGGTTGGTTGGTTGGTTGTCAGGTTGGTTGGTTGGTTGGTTGATTGGTTGGTTGCTTGGTTGGTTGGTTGGTTGTTTGGTTGGCTGGTTGGTTGGTTGGTTGTTAAGCTGGCTGGCTGGCTGGCTAACTGGCTGGTTGTTTGGCAGGTTTGTTGGTTTGGTTGGTTGGTTGGTTGGTTGGTTAGTTGGGTGGGTGGCTGGTTGGCTGGCAGGTTTGTTGGTTTGGTTAGTTGTTTGGTTGGTTGGTTAGTTGGGTGGGTGGCTGGTTAGCTGGCAGGTTTGTTGGTTTGGTTAGTTGTTTGTTTGGTTGGTTAGTTGGGTGGGTGGCTGGTTGGCTGGCAGGTTTGTTGGTTTGGTTAGTTGTTTGTTTGGTTGGTTAGTTGGGTGGGTGGCTGGTTGGCTGGCAGGTTTGTTGGTTTGTAGTTGTTTGTTTGGTTGGTTAGTTGGGTGGGTGGCTGGTTGGCTGGCAGGTTTGTTGGTTTGGTTAGTTGTTTAGTTGGTTAGTTGGGTGGCTGGCTGGTTGGCTGGCAGGTTTGTTGGTTTGGTTGGTTGGTTAGTTGGGTGGGTGGCTGGTTGACTGGCAGGTTTGTTGGTTTGGTTGGTTGTTTGGTTGGTTGGCTAGTTGGGTGGGTGGCTGGATGGCTGGCAGGTTTGCTGCTTTGGCTAGTTGTTTGGTTGGATGGTTAGTTGGGTGGGTGGCTGGTTGG